>NC_134797.1:18187540-18195040 GCF_046742065.1 Oratosquilla oratoria | reverse complement strand
GGAGTCCAGGAATCATTGTTTAGAAGAAAATTAACGCCGGCCGGAATAGTCTTATATCGACGAGCCCAGCGTTTACTTAATTCTGAACATACTCGTATATATACTGTACATATGTGTGTGTGTGTGTGTGTGTATTCTGTAGAGGCCCAAAAGTCCTTCGGTGCTGAATGAAATTGTTGTTTGGTTTCCCTCGTAATTGACCTCGATAGCCCCGTCGGGTTTAACAATCCTGTTACGATGCATCAAGAATTCTGGAACCAACTATACCCGTTGCACTGAGATCTGGCCGTTAGGGCGGAGCACTGGGAGTTCCCCTGTGGTGCCACATATAATTATTCTATAATTTCATTTTATTTTATAATTCTATTTCATAATTTTATAATGTTGCCTCATATGATTATATTATAATTTTTTGTCACACACCACCACTGAGGTAAAAATCAAAGCAATGTTTTCTATACAAAGGTTTCGTTTCTTTAAGTCTAGATATGGCATATGTGCATGAGAGAGCGACGTTGCCGCTACATCTAATCTCTGGCCCCGCCCCCCTCACACTGCATTCAGAAAACATTGCATCCACATGCACGTTCTCGCCATGGATGCCCACATGTGGCAACACCGGGAAATCTCCTAGCCCCGCCTTATCGGTCATTTCTCCTTGCGCTGACTATAGCGTGGGCACGCCGGGCTTCAGATTACTGGAAAACGCACCCGATGCACTCAAAGATTAATTACTGTTGAAGCAAATTTGAAAGTAATAATATTTTGTGGTCTATCAGACGAATACTAACAATGTGAAATCAGACTCATGTAAGTTTGGTCGTATAGCGGAATGTAACCGGTATTTGAATGTCGATGCTTACAGGGCTATCTCTCCCTTGGCTTCCACGGGCTTCATCAGCGCCGGCAGTTGAGAGTTCGTTTGAGTAAAAACGACTTGGGTTCCAATATTTGAATTTTCAAATCTCCGAATACCAAACAATCTTTCCGTCATATTTAGCAAAACTGAATGGTGAAGTAAGATATTGTTAGCCTATACGAATGTTAGACATATTGTTGAAATGTTCTTAGAGGAGTGTACATTTCTGTGACCAAAGTCATATTCTAGTTATTCAAATAGTGGTTGGAGGTAGGATGTCGAAGGAAAAATAGCCCAGTGTGATAGCCTCCTAAGGGAGCGTTGATCACGCAGGAAGAATTCCAGAGGTTAGCGTACCGTTGACCGATGAATCGCCGGCGACAATCAAATGATGAATGTTGTCGTTAGCTAGAACCAAACCATTAAAGTGACCACTGGCTCTAACGGGTTGAACTCTTGAGAATGTTTATGAATATTTCCTCAAACTGGTAAGGGTGACAAAGAAGACGACGACGACGACATGCACCGAAGGCGGTGTTGTCAGCGACGATTTAACGTCATCGTTGACAAAAATTCCTGGGCACAATATTATCATCATCCACTTCATCATCATTATCATCATCATCATCATTGATATTAGTTCTTATGTGCTGTGTCGATTGAACATGATTCGCCCCCATGTCGCTACATCGATGAGCTCTGGCTGAGAGGAGTTGGTTGACCTGGGTTGATGAAGCCCGGCACGCATCGAAGGCGAGTTGGTTATGGTTTGCGCGGATGGGTTGTAAAATTCGCCAGCAACTTTGCTCTAAGTTAATCTCCCTTGGAATGCTACCACAGAATAATTCAGCATATAATTTTTTTTCAGTATGACGGTCGTTGCCAGGCATATTTCAAGACGGTGAATATGCAACGACTAAGACGCCATCTATTTTCAGAAAGTGGTAACACAGGGTGGTCGTCAAAGGTTCGATGGAAGGTTAGCTTCTGCTTGCAGGATGCCCAGATAAGGAGCTGCAGCATCAGCAGCTGGAAGATGGTGGACAATTGTCTGTTATCTTTCCACCTCCGTGCTCACCAGTTGGGATAGGCAGGACATTTCGCCCCTTTGCTTGGGAAGGGATGCCCCAGAGGTGAATAAAATCCCCTGGCGACGGACAGGGTGAATGGAGAAAGTGACACCCGCTGCGGAAGGGGTCCTGAGGAAGAGAGAAGCTGTTTATACTTAGGGCGACTGCAAGTATCTTGTGCCTTATAAGATAAGACCGCTCTTGTTGACCCCGAAGTGTTACGAAACGCACATTCCCACGATTGCTGTTGTCTCCGTTCACACACACACACAACGCTTCGTCTCAGTCTGAACAGTCGACAACGTTGTACTGATTCGCAGCAGCTTTGTTCTTATTTAGCTAATGTCTCTTCTCGCGTAGTTTTCTGTAGTGGCTTTAGTGATGAAGTAACGATGGGTTGTTCAGGTCCAGACGTGTGTTCGTTCCTTCCGTGCGATTTTTGTTTTGACTGCCGCTTGCCTATTTCATTTCTCTCACTAGCTCCCCCTCGGGAGCAGAGGGGATATATATATAACCTCCCCCTCCCCCTCCCCCTCCCCCTCGGTAGGGAAGGGGTTAGCTTCCCAAACCACATCAGAAGAAAAGTCTTCGTTTACCCTGATAGAAGCAGGCTCGATGAGCTAGTCACAGGTTTGACCCGGTCCCTCGGCTGTTCTAGGTACGCCCCTTACCCCCTCCCCACTCCTGCACCCCTCCATCCCGACAGATGTGTATATGTGTGTGTGTGTGTGTGTGTGTGTGTATATATATATATATATATATATATTTTTTTTTTTTTTTTGCGTGTACACAAAAGTAGTTTCCAAGTTAATTCGTGTGTATATGTATTGTATGCTTATTATATGTGTTTGTGCGCGCGCATTTGTTCCATTCTGTAGTTTTTGTACTCCAGTCTGATGTTGACACAATGGGGGTGTCCGCTTAAAGCTTTTCCTGAAAAAGTAGAATTTTACGAATTCCAGGCTGTACTTGAGAAAATCATCGGTAGATTCTATAGTGAGCCATTGACCTAAATAAGTTTAACTAGAAAACCTAATTTTAGTATTTTGTCGGCGTTATTGTTGTTGTTATTACTCGTACATTATTATGATTATTATTATTCTTTTTTATTATTATTATTGTGAAGGATTAGGAGAGGAACAGAAGGAGTAATTGGTGAGGAACAGTGTGGATTTAGGACGGGTAGAGGTTGTGTAGATCAGATCTTTGTGGTAAGACAGATATGTGAGAAAGCTATAGGAAAGGGGAAGGATGTTTTTTGGGCTTTTATGGATCTGGAAAAGGCTTATGATAGGGTAGACAGAAAGGCACTGTGGGAGGTTATGCAGATTTATGGGATCGGAGGAAAGCTTTTGGGAGCTATCAAGAGTTTTTATGTGAGTAGTAGAGCATGTGTTAGGATTGGAAATGGAGAGAGTGAGTGGTTTGAAGTAAAGGTGGGACTTCGTCAAGGATGCGTTATGTCGCCCTGGCTGTTCAACTTATACATGGATGGGGTGGTGCGAGAGGTGAATGCTAGGGTAGTGAGTCAGGGATTGGAGATGGTTAAAGAAAATGGAGAAAAGTGGGAGGTGAGCCAGCTGTTGTTTGCGGACGACACTGCGCTTGTGGCAGGGTCAGAGGAGGGATTGAGGAAGCTGGTGGCAGAGTTTGGGAGAGTATGTGATAGAAGAAAGCTAAAGATAAATGTGGGTAAAAGTAAGGTGATGAGATGTACAAGGGGTGAAAGTGGCAGTAGACTGGAAGTGAACATTAAGGGAGAGCGACTGGAGGAAGTGGATAGTTTTAGATACTTGGGTGCAAGTGTAGCAGGAAAAGGTGGAGTGAAGGTGGAGGTAGAATGTAGATTGAGAGAAGCGAGTAAATGCCTTGGTGGTTTAAAGAGTGTAATGAGAAATAGACATTTGGGAATGGATGCGAAGAGGAGACTGTATGAAGGAGTGATTGTGCCAACAGCACTGTATGGGGCAGAAACGTGGAACATAAGAGAAGAAGAGAGAAGGAGTTTGAATGTGTTTGAGATGAGGTGTCTGAGAAGTATGGTGGGGGTTACTAGGCTAGATAGAGTGAGAAATGAGGAGGAGGAGGAGAACAGGGGTGAAAAAGGATTTGGGAGAGAGGGTTGATGAAAGAATATTAGGATGGTTTGGACACATGGAAAGAATGAGTGAAGAAAGACTAGTAAAAGAGGTATGGAAGGCAGATGTGGAGGGAGTGAACATGAGGGGACGTCCTAGGATGAGGTGGATGGATGGGGTGAAGGGGGCTTTGGGGAAGAGGGGAATGTCTGTTGAGGAAGGAAGGGAGAGGACGGAAGACAGAGGTGAGTGGAGAATGGTTGTATATGGATGATGTTGTGACTGCATGAGGAGGAATGGGCGGGGAAGTGGGGGGTGGGGTAGTATGTGTGAGTAAATTTTGACGCAGCCCGAAGGGATTTCTCCCCGTCCTCTCCTTATATGCAAAGGGGGACGGAGAGGGGGGGTCGCCGATTAAATGAAGCGGCCTTGCTGTGGATGTACTGTGTCTTGCGACACTGCTTCTGACCCAGGGCGGTGGGCAGGGTTCAGGGATGACCCGTCATCCAGGAGGTGCTCAGATGAGAGGAAGGGTGGGAGGGGTGTGGAGTGTATTTAGGGATGAAATGGGTGGGAGTGTTTTTATGCCTTTCCCTTTGTGGCTACCTCCCTTGGAAGGGGGAAAAAGCCTTGGTATATGTATGTATGTATGTATTGTGAAGGGGAGGAGTGAAGGCACTATAAATTGCTCTGAAGTAACTCCCCACACACTTAAAACAACTTCAACAGGAACAGAAAAGTAAAGAAAAGGCGAAATGAAAATAAACGAAATGATAGAAATAAACAGAATGAAGTAGAATAGAATTACAGTAAGACATAACAGAATTACCACAAATAGCAAAATATGCATTTACATCACATTACACTGAAATGACAGCAACCTGTTAGCTGTTATTTTAGATTTTGGGTCACTATCGCACGGAAGAGGAAAGTCCGACAGGAGTGATTTGATGGGGACAGTAGAAAGGAGGGAGAGTAAAAGTTAAAACTGATCAGGATTCTTTTTTCATTGGAGACTACTATCCAGTCGAAAGAAAAAAGAATACAACGTGACTCTGGTCCGTAGGGATGTCACTAAAGTCCCTGAAATGTTTGTTCCATAGAAATTGCGCATTCAACATCTCTGGGGTGGATAGAAAGGAAGTAAAAATTCACTACGTAATGGTAGCAAGCGTTCGCCAAGGTTGGTGAAAGGGTTTAAAAGTCCTGATCAGGGGTCCTCGTGAAGTCTGAAAGGTCTGCAGGATTGCCAGATTCTTCACTCCCGAACTTTGGGAAAAAAAAAAAAAAAAAAAAAAAAACACCACCACCACCTCCACCTACCCCCGCCAAGACCCTTCGAAATTCCTGCCGTCACTACCTTCCCCTTCGTCATTACCAACAGTATTCCTCCTCGTCTTCATCTGCGCCGCTTTTCCCACTCTTCCTCCTCCTCCTCCTCCTCCTCCACCGGCGCCAAGATTAGGGCCAATCCGTCAGCTTTCCCTTCCATCATGCATCTTTTCCTGAACCTTGCATGTAGTGTACCCACAGTCTCTTCTTCTTCTTCTTCTTCTTTTCCTCTTCTTCTTCTTCTTCTTCCTCTTCTTCTTTTCCTGCTACTGCTGATTCTGGAACTCCTTATTCCTTTCTGTTATCTTCCTCACGCCTCCTGATCTTGATTTGAATACGCCCATTCCGTCATACAATCACACGCACTTACAAATGAGTGTGTAATATGTGGCAATTATGCATGTGTCTGAGTAAAAGTGATATCAGGTTATGTATAGGTTATTACACCTGTGATACCCTCAGTCTCTCGTGGCTTCATATGGCAGAGTGGTACCTATATGTAAACAAATGTGTCATTATAACACTGTAAGCCTTGGAACAGCTATAAGTGCCGACAACTGTAGAGGCCTATAGTTTTCAGTCACACACACACACACACACACACACACACACACACACACACACACACACACACACACACACACACACACAGATATATACATACACACTGAATGGTTCCCAGTGATCAATTAATAGCGTATTGGGTTACGTCAATGTAACTTTATTACGGGTTAGCTGGGTTCGAATCCTCTGCTCGTCCACGTTTCAATTTCCAACGGATACCTCCTTCGAGCGATTCTCAGTCTCGTTTGCGATGGTATGGAATTAAAAGTGATATGTGGTTGAAAAAGATACACAGATATATATATATACATATATATATATATATATATATATATATATATATATATCTTCCACTCCTGTTCTTCCTACTATGACATCTTCCTCCACTTCGACAGAGTTCCACCCGACTCTCCACGCACCCTTCAGATTCAACCCACACTCACGTGACTCCGCCAACTTTGTACGAGTTTTACCTGCTGTACATGCCACTTTCACTGTGCTCCAATCGCGCCTCCCATCCACACATTACATAAAAAAAAAAGGAAGAACAAAATTAGGACCAAACGATCACGCGTCCCATTCGGCCCACACGCTCGCATATTTACATTGATACGAGAATAGAATGGATCAGTCAGTTACGAGGACCACAATGGAAATAAGCGTACATGCTTTTTTGTGTTATCCTCGGCAATTTGCAATTATTATTTCGAACTATGTGTTCTTGTCATTATCTGCACTTCATGTATATTGATTCTTTGTCAAATAAATTTATTATTATTATTATTATTATTATTATTATTATTATTATTATTATATTACGATGACAAAACATGAATACCAACAAATCGTTTATGTCATATCGAGGTCGTATACAAAAAAAAAAAGCAAATAGTCAGACAAGTACAGTATATAATAATGATAAAGAAAACAACCAAATGATCGATATTGCATAATGTTGCTTAAGCGTTTGTTGAGCTGAATACTGTTTGGAGTGGACGACATTTCATCACGTGGACGGGAAGATTATTCCTGTCTTAGCCCATTATTTATCGTCTGAAAATATTTTCAATTGTGATGTTATAATTTCATTTCAACTTTTTGAAAACCTTGATCAAATTCCCTGCCTTGAATTTCATCTTCTTAAAAGGTTTTCTCAGGATTTGTTTCTTACATTTTGTATCATGTTTCTGTTTTGATATCTGGCATCAGTGTTATTTCACGTTGTTGTACCCTTTTCAATCTGTCAGTATCTTCAGTGGGATTCGAGAGTCATATTGAAACAGAATATTCCAGATGAGAGCGGACGATACCCTCACAACCTAACGTAATTGTGATAAAAAAAATGACAAAAGACAGAATGCTACGAGAGTTGTCTGTATTGGAAATTACCAAGGGTTCAATGCTGTAAATAAAACACCTCTTCTCTGTCTGCTGCAATCCCCCTCCATTACACAACACCCACGTCACATCTCCACCTGCGCGGTGTGGTGTTGTGTCTGGCTTGCGCGCATGTTAGAGACGTTGTGTCTTTTTTTTTTTTTTACTTCAACAGCAGGAGAATTGTTGAATAAGTCCTTCGTCCAGGGATGGGGGCCCA
>NC_134797.1:18125040-18180040 GCF_046742065.1 Oratosquilla oratoria | reverse complement strand
AGTCTGCGACCATTCTGACCGGTTGATAGTAAAGTCGCTATTGTTACAGTCGCTGTTATAATGCGGTCGCCATTATGACAGTCGCTGTTTTGAAAGTCTCTCACCTGATTACGTCGCCCTTATGAAGCCGCTATTATGACTGTCGCTGTTTTGACAGTCGCTATCCGGCCCGGATCCCATTATATATATATATATATATATATATATATATATTACACACACACACACACACACACACACACACACGAAACTTTTCCCGAGAAAAACTCTGGCGGTTGCCATTGGTGCTGTTAACGTACACATGGTGGCTGTTGCCGAAACAAGGATTTATATATAATTTATTCTGTACTATCTACGTCTACTCTACTTCTACAATGTACAATACATGAAATGAGGATGGACACTCACTATTTATGTATGGGTGATATATTTTCAAGCAATGGAACACGTTAAGAATATATTGGCCGTATGATAGTTTCTGGCTGGCAGTGTCTGACGCAGGTGTCTAGACGCTCGGCCCAGTTGACCGCGGTTTGGTCCAACGCGCTCGGCCCGAATGACCGCAGTAAGGTCAGACACAATAGGTGATCCCGCGGGAGTTCTCTGGAGACGTCGGACCTTACCTCCTGTAGCTAATGCGTGCGTGCGCGCTTTGGCACGCTAGACATCTAAAGGATTGAATATTTCTTTCAATCATCTTGCAACACACACAGGTATTACCATAACCATTACTAACCGAACGTCAGATATTATCAAGGGTGTTCTGTTTTTTGAGAGTCCAAGTGGATGACCATTGCATATAATGAGATGTATGTGTATATTTTGTGTGTGTGTATATGCATTAGACTTAATATACACTTCGACCTAATTTTCTTCTTTTCTTTTATGCTCATGTTTGTAAGAAGAATGCTACTCTAATATGTAATATTCGTGTTATTGTATATATATATATATATATATATATATATATATATATATTTAATTATTCCGCCTTCGTCAGGTTAGGGTGTCGCTACAAGTGAGAATAGACTTATTTTCTATGTATAGATATGTCGGTCGACGACGCCCTAATTATAGTCACAGAGTGCGAAGCCTGGCATCCTGTTATCAAACGACAACCACCCTGTCAATCTTGTCATGTAACTCATTGCTTCTCTCAGTACTTCTTTCCCCTTGTCCTCTTCATTCCTCCCACTCTCGTTTCACTGAATAAAGGCGCAATCACACTGGGCTATCTTCCGACCTCCGATTCATCGGCGGTAAACCCATTTGTGACACCTTTACCGCCGTAAATTCACTTCAGAAAACTATTTTATTTCCTCAATAATTTACATAGAATGTCATTTGCATTGCTGGAGGAAAATAATTTTCCTCCTGCATATCAGATTGCTTCCCGAGAGCTCCGGGCTGAAAATATGCTCCAACAATCGGAGGAAATAATAGTCTAATGTGATAAGGCCTTTACAGTGACTCCTCAGTGCTCATCTCGCCTTCTTCCTCCTCTTCCTTCACAAGTTGTCCTTCTGTTCGTTTCTTCCTCCTTCGTTCCATCCTCCTTCACCACCATCTCTCCTCTTTCCCTTTTTATTTCCGCCCTTGATTCACCATCTTACAATTTTCTGAATCGCGAGTTCGAGTCCTGCACTTCTCTCCGATGCCCAGCTGTGACGGTTACCTGCACCAACAGTCCAACCCCAATTGTGCAATTGTGACGGTTTCGGCCGCAGCTATGCGCCTCCTGGTGTAGGCTCCTCGCCTTCACGCCCACCACCCTCTTTGCCTCTTTTCACGTGGTGTCTGATAGTGGTTCAAAGTTAAAAAAAAAAGAAAAAAAAACTCAGAAACAGTTAATGACCCAGGTAGGCAAACGTATTATAAAGATTATATATAAAAGAGTATGTCACACCACCTTCCGCATCTAACGCCTCCTCCTCCTCCTCCTCCTCCTTCTTCTTTCCCATAACTCCCACACCATTTATGTATTGAATTATATATTTTATTATGTTTCTTCACTCATGTCTATCTTTATCGTCATTCCAGTCTTTCCGTTTGGTCCTTGACATATCTCTGTTTTCTGTCTCTACTTTTTTCTTTCTTTACACTTATTTTTCCTTTGAACCTCGTCTCTCCCTTATTTCCCTCTCTCTCCCCCGTCTCCCCCTCTCCTCGTCTCCCCTTCCCTACTTTCCCAGACATAGCTCTTTTTTTATCTCAACTGTTTTTCCCGTCTTTACCTTTTCTTTGTACCTCTTCTCTCCCTTCTTTCCCAGTCTCCTCCTCCCCCTTCCCCCTTTTCCCTGTCTCCCCCTCCCCCTCCCCCTCCCCCTTCCCTCTTTTCCCAGACTCTCGTCTGAAGCACACCTGCGTCGTCTGTCTCGCCCGGGGCGGTGCAAGAAAACATCCCGGTGGACACTTGTCCCGGCCGGGAGGGCGGGGGGAGGGATCTCGGGCGGTCGCTGGAGGGTCACGGCGGCAGCGGTGTGGTTCCCATTGAATGCCTGCCTGCCTGCCACGGCCTAGCTAATCCGGCCAGTCTGTTAAGTCTCGTCGCCCAAGTCTCCCCCAACCCACCGTTCCCCCCCCTCGTCCCCCTCCCTTCGCCCCTCGCCCCTTCAATGCCGTCCAAGAGACCCTCCATGTGCCTTGCTGATGCTCATCCACAAACCCCCTGACCCCTTCAGGAAGGCCCTTCCCTCCTGAGACCCTGTGAATGAAGGGACGTCATCGGGTGTGAAGGGGTATGCGGGAGGATCGTCTTAACGTCGCTAAACCCGGAGGCGTAGCCCTCCGGTATAAATCGTTCGAGGTTTAGCCCGGACAGGACCGCCGCTCCGCTAAGATCGCCGTCGTCGGCTCCAGGGGAGGGTTGCCCGAAGACGACCCGGGCACGTTATTCGTTGAATCCGCTGACAACAAACCCCCGGGGGGGTAGGGGCAGATGGAGTTGGGGGGGGGGATGGTCAGTCCTGGAGGTATCAGACCAATTACAGCCGTAGAATGTACCTCACTGTCCAGCTGTAGCAAGGAAATGCTTTACTTTTGTCTTTCTCTTCCCCGTGATTTTTCCTCGTTCCCCTTGTTCTCTCGTTGTTTTCTTTTAAGTTCCCGTAAAAAGCATTATTACTATTGTTTATATTCAAGCAATCAATACATTTCCATATCCATTATATTTGGTAATGTAGACAAAACACCAAACGATATATTTTGGTAAGATCAATCTTAACAATTATGGAATCCTGAGTGACGAAAAAAACAAATACATAACATTCTGGTTGTAAACACAACTTTATCCCCCCCCCAAAAAAAAAAAAAATGCTCACATGCTTGCAGGCACGTTACATATGCCAACGTTGACAGGTAAATTAACCTTCCGCCTCCATCATTAACGATTCATAGTTTCGGATTGAGCGCTGCTGCAGTGTAACCACCACCGCTTCGCATGGCTGGATGACCCCAACATGGCTGGCCCGGCCTGGCCTAGCCTCCAGCACAGCCCCAATCATTTCTCCTTATTTTGATGCACTCCGCACCGAGAATCGTTACGTCACCTCAGCTGAGTCAGAGTCAGTCTCCTGATAAGCCACTGACTCTCTCTCCCAGCTGTGCCCCCCCCCCTCTCCTCCCTCCCTCTCTCCCCAGAAACCTATTTCCTTTCTCCTCATTTCCCCCTCCCTCCCCCCCCCATCCCACTCTTCCCTTCACTTTACATCCCACGTGTCAGACCCTTTCCCAAATGACCTCCCACCTCCTCACCCGCGCGCCTAACTAGGGGTACCAAACACTTGGAATTGATCTTCTGCCAGACGATTTTTATCGAAGCGCCCCGTTGATAGGTGGAAAGGTTTGAGGGATTCCAGTTCACTGTCCGTATTTGTCATTCCCGTTGTGGATGTGACTCCCCCTTTCCTCCTCTTCCCTTCCCCCCCCTCTCCCCTTTCCATCAGCTTCCTCTCTCTTTCATTCCGTCCACCTTTGCAACCTAACCTTCCTTCAGGAGTTGACGAAGCAGTACCCTGTGCACTATATGCTAGGACAACCAGGGCAGGTGTCTGCCATTGGTAGTTTGATGGAAATTGTACCAAAGCCCCTCTGAACACGCGTTGGACGAGAGCTCAGAGCTTGTATGACCGATCTATAGGTAATACTGTGACATAACACGCACACACACACACCCAACTCACAGCCCACAAGAGTTGGAGTAACGACTCGCAGCGCAGCGATACTGAAATTATTTCACCCCTGGGCGGGATTCGAACCCGGACCGCTGTGACAGCAGTTGCGATTGCTACCACTGCGCCATCAAGCCGTGTGTATGTATGTATATACCGTCATCCCCTTTTTAACATCTTCATTCGGTTTCTCTCCTTGAAAATTTTTCCTTTGCCTTTCAGTCCCTGAGCCGTCAGCCATCATCGTCTCACACATTTTCGTTTTTCCTTATTTAGTAAGTCTTGTGTTCTCTCCTCCACCCCATCTCCTACTCCACCTTCTCCTCCGCCCGTCCCTTCTCTGCCTCTTACTCTATCTTCTCTTTCTCCTCTTCGTCTTCTTCATTCTCCTTTCCTCCTTCTGGTCCACTCTTATTTTACTACTCTTCTGCTCCTTCCTTGTCTCAGATAACCGTATCATTAAAATTTGATATATTTTGTGGTTATTGCTCCTGTTGGAAGAAGATACATTACACGTCACAGGACGTCACAGCCACACGTCACAGGACGTCACAACCACACGTCACAGGACATCACAACCACGCGTCACAGGACGTCACACTACGAGAAGATAGATATCAAGCCATATGACGCCGCAGCAGCTGCACCAAACGGCACCAACCCGACCGGAGACCCATTTAACAATAGAATTAGGCCGACCAGACCTTGACCTCTTAGGACACCTGGTCCGCATAACGATACGATACTACACCGTTGAGCAGCATACGTCCACAGAAGGAATTCTCTTTATATTTTATTTTTCACCGTGTATTACTAAAATATGTCACGTCCTTCTATGTATCATAATTGTATATATTTTTGTTTAATATTGAGTGTCATTCAACCATGTAAATACCTACTTCTGTCACATTGTACATATATACTGTACGACAGAAATTGATGTAGTGGCAACCGTCACAGCCTTCGTGTTCAGTTGCCTTGCTTCTTAGCGGAGTTCACGACTGGCTCTACACAAGAGAACTGGCTGTGATTTACCAGAGTAAATCTGTAGAACCAAACAGCCTTTACTTGCTCCGCTGTTCACATCGCCTCCAAAGTGTGGATCACAACCTTCCACAATCCCTAAACCGTAACATTGAGGTGTTGGTATTTGACAACAGTACGTGGAAATAACTATATTATTTTTTTATCAGGAATAAACAGTGCTTCTATCGTAGGTTACAGCCATATGAATCAGACATAAGATACCCTCGTTTATTGTATTTTATTTTTATATTTGTTTTGGTGTTTAGGTATCACAGTAACCTAGAATTGTAGGACAAGGCCATTCCACATTTCACAACGGATTTTACATCATGGAGACCAGACTCCCTCTCCACCAGAAGGAGAGGGAAGGCGGCCTTCGTTGGCAACTTCCTCCCAAGGTCCTTCTGGGAGTCTTGGATAACCGGATGAGTCATGGCCTGCAGGGGCGGGGATGCGGGTACTCCTGTGACAGAGCGAGAAGGAACGCGGTTAAGGGTAGTAGGCCCAGGCGTTTCTCAACCTGTTTTCTCACGTATACTTATGCATTGCTGTTGCTTGACCGGCCGCAGACCCCCTTACCACTGGATATGCAATCGTCAATCGTCCGCTAATCTCGCTAGTTTTCGGTTTGTGGTCACGCTTGTGACAGTCTGCTATCCTCTGGGTTGAGAACCACGGGGTTAGGTAGAAAGGAGAAGGTCATTTGGGAGAGTAACAGTTTGTCTGCGGGGTGAAGATGTTGCGAGATATGGTGTAGAGGTATGCAAATAATATGGAATGGGAGGAAGGAGGAGGAGGGGGAGGTGGTTCGGGAAGGTATGTGGTAGTAGGGGGGGAGGGGGAGATGTGCTGAGATAAAAGGGAGACCGACACAGGTGGAGAGAGAGAGAAAAAAGATGGAAGAGGTGGAGAGAGAGAGAGGAGGGTTGTCTGGTCTCGCTCACACAAAGCGGGGAGAGAGACGGGTAGTGGACATGGGAGAGAATAAGAGGGTAAGGAGGGGAGGGAGTGGTGGTGGTGGTAAGAATGAAGTTGGTAAGGGAACTGAATCGGAGAGGCAGAGTGGAAGAGGGCGAGGAAGAGAAGGTGGAAGATGAGGAGAACGAATAAGAGGAGGAAAGGGAGATGAAAAGAAGGGGGGTAAGGAGGAGGGTTATGAGAAGGGAGGAGGAGGACAAGTAAGAAAAGAGGGAGGAGGAGGAGAAGAAAAGTAAAGTTTAACGAGTGATATGCAGTGCACGCGAAGTGGTGCTGGGAGTGTTGAAATGGATGTGTATGTTAATGGAGCCTGAAACCAGTGTAATCGGGTCGACCATTCCGTGTTGTAGGTGCAACGCTGGGGTCTGCCATTGGGGAAGCCATGAAGGGATGACCTAACCCTCTCGTGGTTCGAAACCGGACTTACCTCTTTGTAACATGCAGAAGAAAGAGAGCAACGCTCGTGGAGTCCTGTCTGTTGCTCTTCAACTATCATGCCTAGCTTCCAGTTTATGCATGGTTTCTTTTTTGAATTATATCTACTTATCCTCCAAGTTTCATACTTAGATTTCAATTCGTGTATTGTTTCCGCATGGGCTACATTGCCTTAGCTATCCCAAGTATCTGCATCTGTATGGAAAATTGTGATTCTTTTGTGGCAAGGGGGGCAATCCCCTTTTAAAATCCAGGGCGTGTTTGCATTGTTGCCAGTATCACTTCGTTAAATTTGTAAATTATAGAATATCAGTGCATGATTGATTTTCAACTGCGAGTCTGCATTGTACAGTAGCTACGTACTGATTCCATACTTCATAGTGAATTACATGGCAAATTATTAAATTCACCTTTTCAGAGGTGAAAGAATAAGTTTGCCTTGGCCGCTCTGATTAGTCCGATGTGCATATACACCCCCATACACACATACACACGCATACACACGCGCACATATACCCACGCACAGGCCAGATGTACCTTCACATCTACCCCAGGAGTATATATCCCTATGCGGTCAATTTGAATTGTGTATTTTGATATAACCGTATATGTACAATATCTTTATTCTCCCCATCCCAGTACAAAAATTCCGGTGGGCATCCATGTGTGTTGTGTGTGTACATACAAATTCATTTCATCACCCAAAATAGCAGAATGGAGTCGTCTCAACTTCGTATATGTGTGTTGATCTGACTCATCTGAAAGAGAAACGAGGCTAGAACTAAATGTGTGGCTGTATGTATTTATGTGCAGTTAGTCAACAATGAAACTGAACACACATTCACATACGAGAAATTACTTTTCTATTATTATTATTATTATCTCTTTCTGTTGGTAATCCTGACGCCCACATTCGATTCCCCATAGGACGAGAACGAAATGGTGAACACCTTAAGAACTTTTCCGTTAAATTTGTTATATTTATTACTACACCTGTTTTTATTAGCAGGGTGATTTTCATAATGGCTACAGATTTACCGACGACGCTTGGAATTAACATGGCTGCGTGTAAAACAACTGTGGCTATACTCAGGCGATTTCATTCGTCTACAGGTAACCCAAGGGTTGAGCATATTGGTGAAACACACCTCGATATACCTTTCCATACGTATTCTAACACTTAGTATTAGTCATGCTTAGGCTGAGGAATACACTGGGCACCAAAAATATTGAACTCGTTACTTTTTTTTATATATTTTTATTACTATTACTCAATCAAATCCAGAGGCCAGATCGTTCAGTAGGCGTCCACTTCACCGATTACAAAGTGAATTGTGAACCGATAACAACCAAATAACCTTAAAAGAAAAAAAAAAATTATCTGAGTCCAAGAACCTTTGGACTTCATTTGGCGTGTGCGCCTTCTCCACAAGAATTTCGTCCTGTGTCATGACAGTGATGATTGAAGTTGGTTCTTCCTACCCGTACTGTACATTTCCATTATCTATACACCCTGTATACATACACATATATGTATATATATATATATATATATATGTATGTATGTATATACACACATATATTCCAACTGGGATGTTATCACCTCTAAGATTATGAAAGCTTACAGCAGTATCACTGTTGTACTTGTTTTTACACAGAAAATATATTCACGTACTGTGCATATTGTTAAGAATATATATATGTGCTTTTGTTAGTATGTATTAAAATGTTCTCCTATGCTAGTGTATGTAAGTACATTCATGTTGAAGGACTAGTGGCAATTAGACGTAAGATGTATATTGGGTACTTCTCTGCTGCTACAGCCAGAAAGGAAATGCTTTGCGTGCTTTTGGATAGAACAAGGTCTTGTGCCTTATCTCTCTCTCTCTCTCTCTATCTATCTATCTCTCTCTCTCCTTCATTCTCATAAGGCCTACACTATACATGGAACTGTCAAGTACAGGGCTTATGATCTCTTGCAGTCTCCTTCATTCTTATGTTCTTATATACTCTCTCTCTCTCTCTCTCTCTCTCTCTCTCTCTCTCTCTCTCTCTCTCACACACACACACACACACACACACACACACACACACACACACACTCACTGTCATACACGCACATACACACACTCCGCTAGTAGGGCATTATGTTTTCATCCATGTTGCATTTTGAACATTACAAAATTACATCTAGTTACCCAGTGATGTGCTGTAGTGAGGTGCGTTTGCCAAAGCTCCTTGGACATGCAGTTTATAAACAAAAACAAATAATGAGGTTATTTTCAGAGCGAGTGGTGTCACGGAGGTGGATAGCAGGCCCAGCACCTGCGCTTATCAGTCGGTTATCATCTTCAAAATAGGATCTTTACTTTGTTTGTGTAGATATGACAATGTTTTTTTTTTCGGGTTAGGCTCGTCCTTTTTATTTTATTTACTTATTTATATGTTTTGATTACTTGTTCATTTATTAATGCATTCTGTTTAATCATTCATTTATTCTTTTATTTGATGTACGGAATTGGTTACAAAATAGGACGAGAGAATCATATGAGAGGTACAAAGAAAAGAAAAGTAAAGCATAAGATAAAGGAGGCAAAGAGGATGGCAGATGTGAAATGGGGTAAGAGTATGACAGAAACTTTTGAAAGTAATAAAAAGATATTTTGAAAAGAAATTAAGAGAGGTAGAGGAGACGAATCAAGTAGAGAAGAAAAGGTAAGGTGAAAATGGTGAGATGATAATGGAAGAGAAGGCAGTAAGAGGAAGATGTGCAGAGTATTTTAGGGAGTTGCTAAATGTGAAGGAGGATAGGGAGGGAAAGATAGTCGCAGTGGGAAGTGCTAAGAAAATGACTGTGATGAGTGAGGAAATTGGAGGAGAAATAAGGAAAGATGAAATGAAGGCAGTTGTTAAGATGATGAAAGCAGGTAAGGCACCTGGGTTGGATGGATGTCATGCAGAATGTCTGAAAATAGGAGGTACAGGTATGGTGGACTGGCTGGTGAGATTATTTAATGTTAGTTTAAGAGAGGGTAGAGTGCTGGAGGACTGTATAGTCCCACTTTACAAGGGAAAAGGGACAAGTGTGAGTGTAGTAGTTTCAGAGGGACCAGTTTGTTGAGTGTAGTTGGGAAGGCTTATGAGAGGATCTTGATTGAGAGGATTAGGAGAGGAACAGAGGGAGTAATTGGCGAGGAACAGTGTGGGTTTACGACAGGTAGGGATTGCGTGGATCAGATTTTTGTGGTCAGCCAGATATGTGAGAAAGCTATAGGGAAGGGTAATTTTTTTTTTTTTTTTTTTTTTTTTTTTTTTTTTTTTTGTGGAGTTGGAAAAGGCTTATGACAGGGTAGATAGGAAAGCACTGTGGAAAGTATTGCAGATATATGGGATATGAGGAAATCTTTTAAGAGCAGTCAAGAGTTTTTACGAGAGTAGTAGAGTTTGTGTTAGGATTAGAAATGGAGAGAGTGACTGGTTTGAGGCAAAGGTGGGACTTCGTCAGGGATGTGCTATGTCTCCTTGGCTGTTCAATTTATACATGGTTGGGGTGGTGCGAGAGTTAAACGCAAGGGTAATGGGTCGGGGATTGGAGATGGTTAAAGGAGATGGAGAAAAGTGAGAGATAAGCCAGTTATTTGCTGACGACACTGCGCTTGTAGCAGGATCAGAGGAGTGATTGAAGAAGTTAGTGATAGAGGTTGGGAGGGTGTGTGAAAGAAGGAAGTTTAAGATAAATGTGGGTAAAAGTAAGGTGATGAGATGTATAAGGGGTGAAAGTGGCAGCAGACTGGAAGTTAGTATTAACCCATTAAACTCCGATGACAAGATGTCTTGTCATTTGGTCAAATAAAACAAAAAATCATAAAACACCAAAATGTTTGATCAAACACCAGAAAAATATGACGTCAGTCCTCGCTTCGCTCGCGAGCGAAGCGAGGAGGACTGACGTCATATTTTTCTGGTGTTTGATCAAACATTTTGGTGTTTTATGATTTTCTGCCTGAGGGGACGGAGAGGGAGGTTCGTCGATTTAATGAAGCGGCCATGCTGTGGATGTGCTGTGTCTTGCGACATTGCTTCTGACCCAGGGCAGTGGACAAGATGCAGGGATGACCCGTCATCCACGAGGTGCCAAAATAAGAGGGAGGGAAAGGGGTGAATGGAAGTGGAGTATGTGGGGATGGAATGGGAGTGTTTTTTGGCTGCCTCCCTTGTAAGGGGGAAAAAGCCTTTGGTTTATGTGTGTCCGTAATGACATCCTTAATACCTCAAAAATGGCATTTCTTCGCTGACTTTGGTGTTACTTGAGAGTAATGGACAAAAGAAGACTCGAAATAGCGTGGGCACAGTCATCGCTTGAAGAACTTCCTCTCTTATGAGAAACATTTGGAGAGGCTTTCTGCTGCTGCTGCATGTGAGAAGGACGACGTCATGGTAGGTGCATGCCGGCACCATGACAAGACCAAGAGATGTGAAAGGCATCAAGACCCGTGGTGTGTGTGCGTGTGATTCATCACTGTCTTAGATCAAATGCTGGACTCGTGATAGACAGCATTACCCTCCCGGATGAGATGTTAGAGCTCGTATAAGGCCCTGTGTATAGAGAATTTTGTGACCTTACACACACACACGCTTGCACATAGAAAATTCCTTGCTGACCAGAGTTGGAGTTCCGGCTCGCAGTGTAGCGATGCTGAAATATTCAGCCTTAGGACTCGAACTCAGATCGTTGAATTAGCGGTCGAGAACGGTACCACTGCACCATCGAGCCGGTGTGCGCGCGTGTTTGTGTGTCTCATATGTGTATGTTTGTATGTATGATTTTATGTCTGCTACAGTCTGTGCGAATTTGCACAAAATCGTGCTAGAATATGCCACAAAGTAAAGAATAAACAAGTAAAACAAGACTGAGCGAGAGAATTTATTGCAACAGACCATTAAGACTTTTAAAGATGATTAATTGGTGGCCAACTATTTTCTCACCAAGTACATACAAACCGGCCCGGTTGGTGTGGAGATATAATCGCGAAAGAATCAGAAATAGCTATACTGATCGTGGCCTCTGCACAGAACACGCACACACAAACACACACGAAATTTAGAGCCAGTCAATACATATATTTCAAATTTGTATTACTGTCAGATGAATATATGAATAAAATGCTGCAGGAATTTATA
This sequence comes from Oratosquilla oratoria, assembly GCF_046742065.1. Taxonomy (NCBI): domain Eukaryota; kingdom Metazoa; phylum Arthropoda; class Malacostraca; order Stomatopoda; family Squillidae; genus Oratosquilla; species Oratosquilla oratoria. The sequence goes on along the minus strand of NC_134797.1, from coordinate 18,168,251 downwards.
ACTTATACTTGTGATTATTGTTTTTCATTTAATGCATGCATCTATTTTCATATGTTATTTGATGTATTTGGTAAATTACACTGGTCAAGAAAGAATTTGTTCCGAGGAAAACAATAGCTGTATCTTATATGTTTTTGCATTCAGAGTCCAAAGATAATGTCCATTTTTTTTCCATCACCCACAGTTTTCGTGTTCCACGGTATACCTTACATGTGTTACGTGGGATAAGTTTCAGTCAAGTGGTTGGCAACACTGAGTTTGGCAACACTGCTTGAGATTGTTATACACATTCAGTCAATCTGTTCTTCAAGTAAATCACATTTATTGAGTCAGGGAGATCTGAATGATCTTTTGTGGGATTTAAACTTGTCAAAAAAAAAGGCAATCTGAACTTCTTGCTTCCAGGTTAAAGGGCTGGAATCTTCTCCAGAAAAAATCCAAAGTTAGTTTTTGTTGTAAGCGAGATTGTGATTTTGAAGTTTTTCTCACTTGAGGATGGTGCGGTGTTTTGCAATGATATACATTCTGTTATGGAGGAACTAAACCATAAATATGGCAGGAATGTGTGGCGTTTATTTATTGACTCTACAAAAGTGAGCCTGAAAGCTATTTTGCTCCACAATGAAAATAAATTTCCTTCTGTTCCTCTGGCCCATGCAGCTAACATAAAGGAAACAGAGTATGAAGCTTCTATTGCAAGAAATTAAGTATGAAGAACATTATTGAAATATCTGTGGTGACCTAGGTTGTGGCACTTTTACTTGGAATGCAGCTGGGTTACACAAAGTTTTGTTTCTTTCTCTGTGAGTGGGACAGTCGGGATAGGAAAAATCATTATGAAAAGAATGTGTGGCCGAAACGATCTCTGACCCCAGGAGAGAAGAATGTCAATTCTTCTCTTGTTGATTAAGAGAAAAGTTATCTGCCTCCTTTGCATATTAAGTTAGGGTTGATGAAATTTTTTGTTAAAGGTATGGATAGAACTGCCAAGGGATTCACATAATTGAAAAATAAGTTTCCTGGAGTAAGTGACACAAAAATCAAAGAAGTTTTTTTTTCCCACAGATTAAGGAGCTAATGAGAGACCAGAATTTTGCTGAACATCTAAATGATCTCGAAAAAGCTACATGGCTGCCATTTAAGAAAGTAAATGAGCTACTGACATCCTACAAGGCCGGCCTTGGGATGCAATATAAGCCTAAAAATCCACTTCCCAGACTTGCACTTCCACTTTTTCCCTACAAATCTTGGCGCCGTCAGTGACGAGCACGGTGACAGGTTTCACCAGGACATTCTGTACATGGAAACCCGGTATCAACAGTAATCAGCCAACATTAACATGGAGCTCTTCAATGTTGCTTGATCACTGTTGGACACTAACAAGGGATCTCCCAGAAGCAAAATACACTCGAAAATCATACATTTCTACATTTTAAAGGTAAATTTCATTGAAATATCAGCCTCGTTTATTAGTTATAATTGTTTAAATTTTAATATGCTATCACAGAAAAACTATACCAGGTAGAAAAATTCTGGAAACATATTTGAAATCAGCAGAAAATATTCTATCAAGTTCACCTTTTGCTTGTAGGACAGGTATTTTAATTTTGTTGACCAGTGATTATTTATTTATTTGCTTTATTATATATTTACTTCTATTTATTATGTGTTGTATTCATATGATTAATTATTTATCTGTTTATTTGTTATATATAATTTTATGTATATATTCATGTATTATACTTACTCATTTAATTATTTGGTTATTTATTTGTAAACTGATTAATGAAAGTATCATGCATCTGAAAGCTCGCTGGCTGAGGGGGTTAGGGCGTCGTTACTTGCGGCGAAGGTCGAGGGGATGGCGGTTCGAATCCTGCCACCAGCGAAGTTGAACCAAGGGCATTATGGTTCTTTAAAAATCCATGCTACAAAGCCCTCCGTGAGGGGCACCGATAGGGGGGAGTGTGTGGCGTTAAACCATATCATCATCATCATCATCATCATCATTATCATTATGCATCTGGCCTTGTCAGATACCAAAGCACGATCTCCCAACATATTTTCCTCATGTAAACCCTCGCAGGTGTCGGGTTGGCCACTCCATGTCCGGGGCCGAACAGACCTGGCGAGGCGATTCTGGGAGCACTTGTCCGGGGGGACGCTTGATACCCTTCGAAGAAGTGGTCCGGGAAGGAATGGAGGGAGGAATTGCCCGGAATTCTGCGTCCTTACCCGGATTGCATGATATCGTCTGGGTTGAGCAGGAACATAAACCGTATAGGGGGTGTGTTGTTGCCTCTAATTCATAAAGCGCGAGTTATGCAGCAAATAGTCTAACGTTAACCAGTATAAAACCGCTAAAGAGATTTATGGAAGCGAAGGGATTTATGGAACCTGGTAGAACACCTGCGAAGGTGTTCGTAGAGAAAGAGGAGGAGGGTAGCAGGTGTTCCGGGGACCTGCTGATGAAGAGGTGCCGTAGCTTTCTGCTGATGGCCATGAAGGTGTGTCATTGACCGCATAAGACCAAGGCAAATGACAGTCACTAATAGTTGCTGAGGACCGAAACGGAGTCTGTAATCTTGAGGCAAGATCGAAACCTACCGCGCCACAGCTAAGGGGAGCTGTGCATGATACACTGAGAGCTTAAAATAAAGTGTAAATAGTTTGAAAATTTGATTAATGGAAAGTTATTGTTAGGGTATTGGCACTGCGTATTTTTTGTAAAAAAAAAAAAAAAAAAAAATTGAAACACATCGTAGCAGCTTATATGCTCGATGCCCCAGGCAATATATCTTCATCAACACCAAGGGCCTTGTGTTAAGTTTTTAGGTTTCACTAAATGGGGCTGTGATCCTTAAACTATTGATAGTGGATGCATGACGATATAATCAGTGTAGGAGATTGGTCTCCCGGGGTCTAAAAAACAGTAATACATAATCATGGGAATACAGAGGAAAGCAGCCTCGGAAACTCTTGGACTCGGAATGGACTTTACTCCCTTGGCAGTACTGTGGGAGGTCCGAACAAACACGTGTTAGAGGGTTTGTCTACGGTTCCCCAGATAAGAGGTAGTTCCTTGTTTCTTCGGGAGGAGGAGGTGAGTGGGGCTGGCGATAAGGAAGGTTCTCGTAGCCTCCCGAAGGGGTTGAAGTTAGTCAATGATAAGACGAAAAGACCTCGTCCAGATCTGGTGATAAGGGAGGAGGAGGAGGAGGGGTGGGGGAGGTTACTGAGGTGGCCTTTGCCCAGGCGTCAAAGGGGGAGACGCTTTCACCAGCGCTTCTGTCAAGATGGGCAATATCACGCTGCCACGGGTGTCTATGGACGTTTTCACACGTCACGAACACGAGTCATGTCGTCCATAGACACCCATGGTTATTTGACAGCACGACGTCGTGTCGTGGACACCGCACGGCGAAAAGTCGATACGTGTGAAGTGAGGCTACTGACTGTCTACAAGGGTTAGGAAGTTACGTCAGGACCCTACGAATATATCATGTTTAGTATGTTTTCTATATACAGTACAATATTTTCTTTTTATTTAAAGTCATCTTTATCAAAATGTCATAATGCGATAACGAGTGGGTCAGTTCAAATGTCCGCATTAGTTCACCATGGCTGCGGCCGAAGGAATCACCTTTACTCTGTGTGCAGTTAGAGCAAGGATCAGTCGCCGGTTGAGCCCTGGGGTCGAACTGGAACCCTTGTGATCACGGGGCGGGGTTGGTACCGGACGAGTCACAACCGGTACAAGAGAGGACCTATATAGGGTGACTGGAACTGTCCGAAGGTCAGCGTTTCTCAAAAGCAGGAATCCGAAGTGTCCACCGAAGGATGGCGAATTCAACATGTAAATCCTGTCGTCCCTTAGTTTCTCTCTCTCTCTCTCTCTTATGAATCTGGATTACACACTGTTTGTGCCATGAAAACAATCTGATCATAAACACCAATTCCTGTGAAGAGGAAACCTGTTATTAATAAGTGGTATATGGAAATGTAAAATTACTACATTCTATCTTATCAAGGGGTCCCCTAAATATACAAGGGATCCACAACGCTACAGTAGGATTTTTTTTTTTTTTTTTTTTTAGGGATAGTGGAAATTCAAAAGTGATCAGAATAATTCGATGTACTTTGTCTTTTTCTCTTTCTTCATCTATTTTCTCTTGTACTCTTCTTCACCTTCTTTTTGTTAGAATTATTGTTACTCTTTGTCTCTTCTTCTGTTGATTGTACAATTGCTTCTTCTTTTTCTTTCTTCTTAACCTTCTAATGTTTTGTTTTATCGCCTTCCATTTTCGGGAGTGTGCTAAGTGTATCAAACACACTCAGACACAAACACGCACTCGTGGCGCAGTTGGTAGAGTTCCACACGACTTGATGGCGCAGTTGGTAGAATTCCCGGCCGCCACTACGGCCATGTTGTTGAAATAATTTCAGTATTGCTGCGCTGCCGGTCGTTACTCCAACTCTCGAGGTCGGGGAGTTGTGTGTGTGTGCGCGTGTAAGGTCAAATCAGTACCCATAGATTGGTCATATGAGCTCTGAACTCTCTTTCGGAAGGGAAATAGCTGACGATCACGAGTCCAACACGTAATCCAAGACCATGGTGGTGAATCACACACAAGGGTGGCTTAGGTCAGAGTCTGCTGCTGCTAACAAGCTAACCTCTTTTTCGTCTCCGTAGAAGAGCTGTGGAGATGAATAGATTAGTCTGTCGGCAACCAGATTAAAGTAGAAAATCCTGCCAACCGGTGCGGGAAGGGTGGGGGGGTGAGGGGGGACTGTAACGCCTTCGCTACAGAGGGAGGGGTCGCCACGGAGATGAATGCAACACCCTGGCGGTACCCAGAGTCAAAGGAAAAGTGACACCTGGGACGGAAGGGATTAGAAAGATTTGAAAGCTTCACACTACCACGTACACTATCGAAAGTGTGTAACAATATAGATGCGACCTTTCCAGTTGAGTTTATTAGTTATAAGTAGTTGTTCCGGTCATGTCGGTGAACGTAGTTTCAACGTTTACAATAACTTTACCTAAATACGTGTCTGCGCGATGGGTCATCGATACTTGCCACCCACTGATACCAAAAGATGCGGCAGACAGACTAGACTCTCTTTGCGTATCATGATTTCATATATTTCATATGATTTCATTATATTTCCGTACTGTACCGAGTGGGCGAGCGTCGTGTCGTCGTATTCCCTCGTGACGTGACGACAAGAACCGACAAAGAGCTGATCGTGTTATCTCTGTGTCACCTTCTGACACACAACAAGACGATATGCAGCGATGATATGCTACGCGGACACGCAACAAGTGGGAAACCCACATGAAGATTTCTCGTCGATGTTGTTGAGAGTTAATTAGGGAACAAGAACGAAATTGTGTGTTCCTCTTGTTCTTCCAGGCAGGAAAGAGCATCCAATGAAGGAACACAAATAAGAAAAAATTGTAAAGAATGAGCAACAGTGAGAGAAGTAGTTCACTTAATTTATTCATTTTCGTATTGGTATATATATATATATATATATATATATATATATATATATATATATATATATATATATATATATTATATATATATGTGTGTGTGTATTTATATATATATATATGTATATATATATATATATAAATAGATTATATATGAATGTATATGCAGTACATATATATATATATATATATATATATATATATACAGTACATATGTATATATATATATATATATATATATATATATATATATATATATATATATATATTGATCGCAAAGGAATACGATTTTCTTATTAATATATGACCAAACAGTATTTTGTTAAAGAGAAATATTAGATATAAGAAAGTATTTGTAGCTATTCAAGTATTATGACTGATACCATCGAGTGAATTGCGCTCAACTTCAGTTCTTCTGCTTCCCCCTTCCTCCTCCTCCCACTTTTCCTCCTCCTGCTGTCTCAAAAGTCAGGAGGTCCTGATTAACACACGAGGAAGAGAAATCTTTCGAGGCTCTCAGATGTCTGACTGGACCGTTTTGGTTTCATTATGGCAGACCTCGTGGAGAACGCCCTCTCAACAGTGGCAGAGAGGGGCTGGGAGGGGGGAGGAAGGTTCTTGTTCTTGAGGAACAGAAATTAGAGGGTCAGGGAAATGGGCAACCGAAAAAACTTTCCTCAAGTTCTCTTTCCGAACTCACCAGACCTCCAGAACTTATTTGTGAACAGATTACAATGGAGTGTTTTGTTTGTGTTGAAGACCATTTGGTATCTCCTGCACCTTTGCACCGAGGCGGTGCGGTATCCAGCTGTGCTGAAGAACGTCCATCGCGTAGACAGCAGTTCATAATCCGGGGTGGTGGTCAAGGTGGTTCGATAGGTAAAGTTTCAGGCAGATTATCGCGTAGGGTTAGTACAGAAACACCTTTTCAGATTTCGCTCTTGTCTGTTTGTCTCATTTTTTTTTTAATCCTTTCTCCATCTCTCTCTCTTTTGTCTCCTCCCCCCCCTCTCTCTCTCTCTCTCTCTCTCTCTCTCTCTCTCTCTCTCTCGTATGTGTGTCAGAGACACTTGGCTGTAGTTGTGGTATGCGCTGAATGTGTGTTAAAGGTTGAAATTCTGGTGTCTTGAAGGTTTTAGTTGAAGTAAGCATCACTGGGGCTGAAGAAGGTGTCCAAGGCTATCATATCTTTAAGGAGACAACGAAGACCAGTTTCTTGAACTCGATAAAGCACGTTTAAAGTGAATGGTGAACCAACTTTTAACGCCGTCAACCTAGGGACACATATATATACATATACATATATGTATGTATATATTACAGTAATTCACAAGGCACACGTATGTGTATATGCAGTATATATATATATATATATATATATATATATATATATACACACACACACACACACACACAATATATATATATATATATATATATATATATATATATATATGTGTGTGTGTGTGTGTGTGTGTGTGTGTGTGTTTATTTATTTATTTATTTATGGACGACTGGCAGATCAGGGATGTTTCGAATGTAAGCCTAAAGTGTCTGATATCGCTTGAACTTCATCCCCATTTTTTTCTTTATCTTAACAAGACAAAGGTTATATATTGTCCAAAGAAACTCTCCCTAAACTTAATCGTTAACAGCCACAGAGAAATCTCTGTTAGGTCGCGACCTTGTGTCTGTATACACTCGGAGACAGTGGTCGATAGCATTCAACCTTGAGAGTCCACTGCAGAGCCACCTGGCTATCCGCTGGAGGACGACACATCCTCTGTATTCCATCTTGGTGGATTAATCAGATTTGGTAAGGTTGTAGGGATGGCGAGGGGGATGGGATTATGTGTCGTGTTGTACAATATGAGCCGTCTATTCCAAGTATGAAGGGCTAATCATGAGGCTTCCTCCCAAAGAACTTTCTCTACAGAGAACATAAAAGAGAACAACATCTAGTGGGAAGAATAATACGGATATTATCCGTCTCTGTAAACTGAAAATGAACCCGTAGGCTTACTATCATCAGTTGTCAGATAAGAAAAAATAAGTATTGACGTGAATGAATGAATTAACTGTGACAAAGCATCTTTAGTTCACTGTTCTGGGCCAAAAGAGTTCTTTGTTGAATGTATGAAGCTACGTGCGCTGTAAAAATTTCGGCCATTTTAGCGTGATAAGCTATCTTGATAACCGGATTTTCCTTAATCATGGGGTGTCGACATCGTAAGAAATGATTCTCGGAAGATTCCAGCGCAGTGGGGGTCTCTTCGGATTTCCTCCTCGTATTACTCTCGGTTTTTATGTTAACCCTCAGATTTATGGTCTGCTGTTTATCTATCCCAGTATGCCAGGGACTCGCATCCTAGAGCATATGGACACTACTGTGCTCGCTCTCTTTCTCTGACGTTAAGGCAGTGCTCTGAAAGCTAACGCAAGACTGTTCTCAGCCCCAAGTTTCCTCAATGTTTCCCTAGTTTACAATATTACTGTCATCTATTCTTTCCGCTTTTATTACTTTACAGAGGTAATTATTTAAACAAGCTCTGAAACTAAGTTTATGTATTAATTGTTATCAAATGAAAAAATCCATATTTCAGTGGACCAGAAGACTTTCGTTAAACTTGGGGAAAATCACCAGTATTTTATTGTAATACTAATTAAAACAGAAAGGAAAAGGAAAAAGTGTAACAATAGAATCAGTGCAACACAAAACTTCCATCTCATTTAATGCCTCAATTTGTCCTTCATGTAGAGAAAATGAATTAGAAAATTGAGGAATGAATCCAGTTACTTTGGTCGAAAATCACTGTCTTGGCAGATGATGAGACGATCATGTTCATTAGTCAGCACATCTACATATATATATATATATGTGTGTGTGTGTGTGTGTTTGTGTGCGTGTGTGTGTGTCTGTGTGTACGTATTTATGTATGTATCCGTGTTGGATTACACACATGTTAGAAGGATTAATGGGGCTAATCGAAACCCGACTTACAATACTTGTCTATTATACGTTTGTACCACAAGGAGAACCGTTAGGTCTTGGTGGACGCACACGCCTGAATCCCACTGAACGGTTTCGAAGATTGCGTTGTTAACGTAGATAACAATGTCCATCTTCGTTGCCCTGTGACACTCGGTATTGCACCACTTGATGATATTTAGGCACTCTTTCGACATTGGAATGTCCTGTCTGAGCGTGGGAAGAGTATCGTGAATCATGACTCAAATAATTTGTAAAATACGAGGATATACAACACACGTGCGCGCGCGCATCAAGAGCCTTTTTCCCCTTATAAGGTGGGTAGCCGCACCAGAGCAAACCCGCTACATACACATTAGAGGCAGCATTCTGATAACCCTCCTACCTGGCATTGACTGTAGATAAACACATTCGACACGGTTGCCAACGGCCATAACAACAACGTCAAATATGAAAAGAGAACACAAATGACAATATTATCACTATTAAAACACAAAACATCACAATGGCAGCAGATGATCCAGGCAACGTGATGTCCTTATATCCTGTGTATACCATCCATTACATCAGGGATTCTCAGCCTATTTCCATGTGTACACCACACTTACGACTTGTTGTTGCTTGACCCCCTGAAGACCCCTTTGTCAGACACTAACTCCCACTAACCCTGGTCGTGAGTCCACTGGGGAAACTCAGTGACCCAGTACTGGGACCTCACGTTGAGACCTTCTGCGATCATGTCCATTAGTGATTCACATCTGAAAATCTTAGCAACATTTGCTTGGATTAGGGTGTTACCTGGTATGAAATTGGGCCCAGCGTGGTACCAGATCCTCACGTTGAGACCTTCTGCGATCATGTCCATTCGTGATTCACATCTAAAAATCTTAGCAACGTTTGCTTGGATTAGGGTGTTACCTGGTATGACATTGGGGCCAGCGTGGTGTCAGACTCTCACGTTGAGAACGAAGCTGTATCGTCTCCCGTGGATAGACCGACGGTCGTGCAGTGGATCCTCAAGGTTGAACACCCTCACTCTTCATTAAATGCTTTCTATTTACCGCTCACTTATTCCGCAACTGTCAACAAATGAATCTTAATAAAAGAGACAAACTTAGCTATGACACATGTTTTCCAATACTTATTAACTCATGATACATTTCAGGCCGTTACTGTCGGTTCCTGATGTCGGCTTTCATGTCCAGAACTTTAGTTACCGGCCAAAACCCAACTGATCAAATGCCACCGGAGCATCGTATTTAACAGGATCCTCTCGCTTTCCAAACCATAATAATCGAATCGTTCCAAATGGGATAAAGTATGAAACAGCATTTCGTGAGCTCTTCATTCGTGATCACTTTAAAAGTTGTGTTTACTGGTCTTGCTACATTGATCCTGATCCAGGGCAGAGGGCGGGATACAAGGATGACCTATCATCCATGAGGAGCTAAGATGGGAGGGAGGAAAGGGTGATGGAGGGGAGTGGAATGGGTGGGACTTGGCACGTGCCTTTGCCTTGGCTACCTCCTTTACAAGGGGGGAGAAGCTCATGGTATATAGTTTACTGATATTTAATTTATATATATATGTATATATATATATATATATATATATATATATATATATATATATATATATATATATATATATATAAAACTTAAACCCACTCTCGGAGAAAGATAAGCTGAGATACAGAGTAAACCGTATATTTCGACCACTGACTGTGGTCCTCTTCAGCAGTTACAATTATAGGGTACATAGACAAGGGGTTATATACAGAGGAGGAAGTAACATTGGGGAACTCAGTAAGCCTCAGGTCACTTGCCCCGAGTGAGGTCGGACGTTACGTCCTGTAGAGATGAACTTGTCAACTGCCATACTAGTTATGGCATCAGGTGACCATTGACCTTTGGAAGTATTATAATTTGGAAACTTTTTTATTAGTGAGGATTCAATAATTTTTCTTTTGAAACTACAATGTGAATTGTATACTGTAGCTGCATTCTTCCAATCTATTCTGTGATCTAAAAGGCTAGAATGGAGAAATACAGCTAAGTTCCCTTGGCCGTATTTTAAATAATTTTTAGATCACAGAATAGATTGGAAGAATGCAGCTACAGTATACAATTCACATTGTAGTTTCAAAAGAAAAATTATTGAATCCTCACTAATAAAAAAGTTTCCAAATTATAATACTTCCAAAGGTCAATGGTCACCTGATGCCATAACTAGTATGGCAGTTGACAAGTTCATCTCTACAGGACGTAACGTCCGACCTCACTCGGGGCAAGTGACCTGAGGCTTACTGAGTTCCCCAAAGTTACTTCCTCCTCTGTATATAACCCCTTGTCTATGTACCCTATAATTGTAACTGCTGAAGAGGACCACAGTCAGTGGTCGAAATATACGGTTTACTCTGTATCTCAGCTTATCTTTCTCCGAGAGTGGGTTTAAGTTTTATTTTATTCGTGTGTTACGACACCTACGTTACTTGATTTGATATACGAGTATATATATATATATATATATATATATATATATATATATATATATATATATCATGTATATATATATATATATATATGTATATCATATATATATATATATATATATATATATATATATACATATCTTGATAGCCTAGTTGGAAAGTCACTGTCGCACTTGTCATGAGGATGCCGGGTTCGAGTTCTGGGTAGTACGGTAGTACCACATTTCAATTTCAGCATGCTGGCCTTTGATGGCTTAGAATTAAAGTGCATTGTGGTTGTTAATATATATATATATATATATATATATATATATATATATATATATATATACATGTGCAATGTACAAAATATATTATTTCCAAGTTTAAAGATTCTCACATGACTCAACTCCCCGTCCAGTTTCTTCCCCTGGGAACCAAATGTCTCCCGTTTGAAAAGTATTGCTGTGAAATTACTTTGTTTTGAAAACCTGTGCATTCTCTGTGGGACATTCATCTAGCAGGAGGACTTGACCAGTGGTTATGCAAGATGTCTATAATGACTTCCCATAGTCTGCCGTCCACAGTCTTTGTCCAGGGGATGCCATGGAGATGGATGAAATCACCTGGCGGCAGCCAAAATAAGATGAAAAGTGCCGCCCGTTTCAGAAGGGGCTGAGACATATCCAGAGGCGTCTGCAAAGCTCCCAAGGGTCGTTCAAGTCTTGTAAGTTGTCGACCAGTACAAGTCCAAAGATCATCCTGAACTTTGTCAAGGGTAATTTGAGACTCCAGTGGGTGCCAAGGACATATCTAGCGGGAATCGTGGACTTGTTCATCAAGTCCATTCGGAGATGGCCCATGACATGGTATCAAGGTTCCGACCTTGGGATGGATCACCAAGGGTGCCTGTGTCTTTGACCTGCTCAGGCGATGGTCAGCCTTAGTAAGTTTTCGGTCAGGAATTTGTTCAGGATTGCCCATAGAATTGCCAAGGATAAGAACATAAGAATGAAGGAGACTGCAAGACCATAAGGCCTACACTAGGCAGAGGATTTGATTGCCAGTGGCCTTTTTAAAGGACGGCAAGGAGTCCTCTATGGTTCGCTTAGATTACAACCAAGGTTTGCTTACACAGAGTTTGCCTCCTACGGAAGGTATGTTAGTATTAATCGGCGGTGACCAGCGTTTCTACCCTTCGGGACAGTGTAGCGACAGAGGTGGAATCCTACAGGTGGCCAAGGAAATATTTAAGAAGGAATAGTAGATGGTTACTATAAGTGGTGTCAGCAGTCTTTTTTGAATGGAGATTAGTCTAACCACAAAGGAATACTGGTCCGTTTGATTGCTCCAAGTCCCTGCAATATTAACTGTATAAAATCTATACAGTTGGTACGCCATACGGGTCCTGCTTAAGGTCCCATCTAGAAGTCTCCCCCCTTTTTTTTGTTCTATCTTTTTTCTTCTTTCAGGGATTGAGAAGGGAGTGTCTTGCAGGGTCGAAGAGATGGAAGAGGGAGACTATGCGGACATCAGAGCTACAGGGCTGAAAGAAACCCCACTAGGAGTTTGGAGAACTTTAGTATGTGTAGAAGCAACATGGACGGGGTACACTAGTAATAAGGGTTGGCTCTTGTGGACTATATATATACATATATATATATATATATATATATATATATATATATATATATATATATATATATATTCTCTCGTTATTTGCGGAGCTGGTACCCGCTCGGACCTCAACCTTGTCGGTGGTCCGGAACTGTTCGAACGCAGGATAGACGGCGAGTCCACGGTATGATGCCACTGCAGCGACGATACCCGGAGGAAACTGATGTATCACACATATACACCACAGTGATGCCCAAGGCACCTCTGGTCCTAAGGTGAACAGCGGTCGGGGGCCATTACTCTGAGTTGATGAAGCCCTTCCTAACTTCTGCTTCGCGGCGAAGGTTCGAACAGCCGCCACGGTGGGCCCCCGAGGACCGTCAGCCAAGGCAAGCCTCAATCCCCCCACCGTGGTACCCAACCACGGTAGTATCCTCCCCAGTAAACAGCTTAAGCTCACGGGCTCGGGAGAGGCTCGATCTGCCGACCCCATTAATACGAGGCCAGCATGCTACCACTGTAGTAGCCAGGAGGCTGCTTCTAATCTTGTGGACAATCAATCCCTCGCCGAGGGAGTAAGGGGGCTAGGGACCACATCTAGGAATAGTAGAGGGAGAGAGAGAGAGAGAGAGGAACCTTGGAAAGACAAGAGTCCGGAGTGGAAGATATAGACCTCGTCACTCCCGACGGGACTGCCACAGAGATGGTTCAAATCGCCTGACGGCATCCAGAACTAAAGGAAGAGCGCCACTCGGTGCTGGGATGGAACTGGCCGCAAGTGACATTGTTCAGAAAAGATGGCAGCAGATGGAACAAGAGTCTTACTAACTGGACGACGACAGATGCTGAGGACGGCAGATGGAAGCCAGACAGAAGACGAAGGGACGAGGTAGAGACGTTTGGAGGTATACCGTGGTAAAGAAAAAATAGTTATGTGAGTCATGAGAAGAATTGGGAGAGGTCTTCGTTCATCGGTGAACATAATGTGCTAGCTACAAGCTGATGGGGGGACGATTGGGGTTGTGTTGAGAAAACGGAGATGGGAGACAGGAAGTAGAGATGGGGATTGGGGAGGAGGGGAAGGGGAAGGGGAGAAGGCACGGTAAGGCTGAGAAAACGAATAGTGTAAGACGGGAGCGAGTGAGAGAGAAAGAGAACGATGGGGGAGAGATAAATCAGCATGAGAAACTATTACCTATCAGTTGAGAACTCGGACCTAAATATTGCGAAGAAGTGGAGCAGGCCAGAGGGAAGGCAGAGGCGTCGGGGTTGAGGGAAGGAGTGCCAGAAGGTCACATTCTCGAGGACCTTCGAGTGAATGAAATTGCCTGGCGACGCAGCAGTGTACTCCCTTCTTGGAGTGAGAGGTAAGATGAAAAACGGAACTCGGGAATCTATGAAACTTCGAGAGGAGTAGGAGTGGATTTTGTGCCGAATACCTGAAAATGAAGAATAGGAGAGGGGGAGAGTAGAGAAAGGACCCTGTGACATTCTCTCTCTCTCTCTCTCTCTCTCTCTCTCTCTCTCTCTCTCTCTCTCTCTCTCTCTCTCTCTCTCTCTCTCTCTCTCTCTCTCAGCCACGGCAAGGAAAGCTATTTCCTTGAACTGAATAAAACTGTCTGGCGATGAAACGTTTATGTAAATACATTCACGAACGTTTGTGAGCATGTGAGGGTTCGTTTGCTACCGCGGTTGCCACGTAATTAAATCAAATCACCTGACGGCGTCGAGGTGGAAGGGGCTCGTGGGGATGAATGAAATAGGCTGGCGACAGAAGTATGCCAAGGAAAGGGACCATCTGGGACGGAAGGGGTGAAATGAAAGGGAAAGTTGAAGCCGCTTTGGAGCGTTGGTTCGCGTTCCTGCTTCCTAGTGACCACCCCTTGCCTCGGCTGTCCTACCACTTATGGCAAAGGTGACGGTGTCAGCTGCAGCCAAGCGTCTCTAGGTGTAACTTCTTGCCTGTTTTAACAGGAGGAGGTGAATGGGGGGTACCTTGGATGAAGACTGTAGCATCGAAACCGTTCTTGCGAAGGGGTCACACAGTCTCCGTATTTATAAATTTACCTACATATATTTGCTTATTCAGTTATCTATTTAATCACATGTTATTTTCTTGATCCGCAAGAGCGAATCCCTTCCATTTTGGACTTCAAAATCTGCCAGTCATATGACTCAAACCTGTAAACTTCAGGGTACGAGCCGACCACTTTGACTATCGGGCCACTACGCCTCGTCTCCCTCCCCTCCTTCCCTCCCTCCCTCCCTCCCTGCGTGTGCGGGTGGGGTCAAAGGGATCGTAGAAAGAAGGGTGATGGCGGGTGGGTGGGGGGCAAGGCAATGAGGACGAAGAGAGGGAGTGGGGTGGGGGTGGGGGAGAGGCAACAGTATTGAAGAATGGGAGATGGCTTGGGGAGGGAACGGGGAACAAGCTGGAGAGGGAGGGAGGGAGGGAGTGGGAACGGGCGCTTGGAGAGGGGAGTGGAGGGTAGAGAGGAGGAGGAGGTTGTATGTAGAAAGTGAACCGGGCCGGCCGGACCCAGCAAGCAAGCCTGGGTCATTGACCATCACAAGTGGAGGAGGGAAAGGAAAGAGGAGGATGGAAGGGGGAGGTGAGGTGGAGTACTGAGAAGGGGGATGTCATGTGATAACCAGCGTTTCTATCCTTTAAAAGGGGACAATGTCGCACCGAAGAGGTGAAGTCATAGACGTGGTTCAGACCAAAGGAGGGCGCCAGCAGAAGGAAGATACAAGTGGTCAGCGTTTTTATTTTATTTCGTTTTTATTTATTTAATTATATATATATATATGTATATATATATATATATATATATATATATATATATATATATATATATATATATATATATTAGTGGTCAGCGTTTTTATTTTATTTCGTTTTTATTTACTTAATTATTTATATATATATATATATATATATATATATATATATATATATTAGTGGGGGGAGTCTAGTCTCCAATCATTAAGAATAATATGTGGATCTGGTCCGTAGGGATGTCACTGAAGTCCCCCTTGAAATATTGACTCCTAACAACTCATGTAAATGTAGTCTGTACCTCTAATGGCCGAGCTGGGAAAAGAAGGGACAGCGGACATCGTGGGAAGAGAGAGTTGAGCCTTTGTGCCTCTTTATGGTCGACAGACACGAATTCTGTTTTGGCCAACGCCACGAGATTTTAGCCAGATGTGGGTAGAGTCCTGTTTGAAGGGGTTATGCTGGTGGACAGGACGGCCGTGGTGGTGGTGGTGGTGGTGGTGGTGGTGGTGGTGGTATGGAAGAGCTCAACAGAAGAAAGGGGTGCCTAGTTTGAGAGGAAGGTTGGAAGTGATAGCAATTTGTCCTAAAGGTGGGGGGGTAGGGGTCTGGTGGAAGGGAGGGTGGTAGATAGATAGATAGATGGTCATGACAGCACCGCAGGTTGCATGGGAGGTGCTGCAGGGACGTGAAATGAAAAGGTGTGGCGTGCGGCAGCGGCGGGCAGGTGGTGTCATTGTGGTGTTGAGTGCCATTAAACCACTGGCGACGATATATAATATGAAAGTGTGGCACTGACATGCCCTAGGGCCAGCCAGCTCCCCGACGGTGTGGGTGTGGACGAGGTGGAATGGGCAGCGGGTGGTTAAGGCATGATAGTGTGGTACACTCTGCTCTACTTTCACGCGAAGCCTGTTCTGGTCTTTTAAGCCATTTGGCAACTTGGGGCTTGTTTGTGAGTAAAATGTTCAAGTTCCTTGTGTACTGTAAATAAGAGTACCACTGGACTTTTATGTGGATACTGTGGTTGTTGTTGTTGTCGGATAGTCTTAGAAGATATGTATGTCTTAGAAGATATGTGTGTCTTTATTTGAAGCAGCCTGGGGCAGATGTCATTCGCAATGTTGTCTAACCGAAAAAGTGGAGTTGTGGAGGAGGTATAAGGAGAACAGGATTAGGGAGGAATAGAATAAGTTAAAAGTGATTGGCATGCTTCCATGGCTGGTGACGAGTCTCCAATCACTCAAGAATCCTGCGCGACTCTGGGCTGTAAGGGCGTTACCCAAGTCCCCTATAGACTGACTGCATAAAAAAGAAGCAGTCAATGCCCTAGTCGGTGTGCTCAAAGGGAACAGTGACAGGAACAGCAAGTCTGAAGTACACTTGTTGGCGTGAAGATTTATAAATAGTTTTCAGGTCAAGAGGCCGTGTCAGTATTTTTTCTTTCTTTCTTTTCAATGGTGGATGCATTGCTTTAAGGTTGCTTTAAGTTCACTATTAGAAGTTGCATCAGTTTGGTTTTCGTAATGGTGTTATTAGAGCATTTGTATTTAGTGTTATTATCACCCATTGAAGAGTATGTGTTTTAGATACTGGGGTTTTATCATAATCATTTTGATGCCATGAACATGTTGATCTGATTGACCATGTATCTTTTTTTATGTAATTTATTTCGTTTGTTGAACACGCCTTGTGGGACAACTAATGATACATTTAGAAGTGTGAGTTGTCGAGAGAAAGAGAGAGGGAGAGAGAGAGAGAAAGAGATCAACTTCAGCAGTCAAACCCATGGCCTGGTTCCTTCTAACGTTGACAAGGTACTGTTGGTTTACCTCCAAGTTCACGATTGTTTTTCTGGGAGCTTTTATCTCTAAATAGATACGGAATCGCCCCCCAAAGGCTGTATTGACCCTTGCTGCCTGCCTGGCTGGCTGGCTGGCTGGCTGGCAGGCAAGTGGGCCTCTGTGTGGGCCTCTGCGGCAAGACAGAGACATTCCCTCTTTTGTTAAAAATCACTCGCTGGCAGTTCGAAGGGATACGAAAGTTGTCGAACTGCGAAAGGGTCAGCAGAGGCCGCCCCTTTCACTGAGAAATGGGTTTCTTTCAGCTGAATAAAATCACATTGCGGCAGGTAGGATGAATAGTATTAAAGTTGCAAACTTCAGCGAAAAGGCCACCTTATCCCGCTGACATCAGCGAAAGACCTCACGGCAACAGAAGCTGCCCTGACAGCAGACCTGTTCACTCTGAAACTGTGTAAACTCCTCAGTCTGCTGGTTGATATCGGTACATACACATTGCGTAGCCCATGTAGATTGGAACCAATAATTTAACTTTAGTTTTGCATCGCCAACAAACTTATATGCGGTAGATGCCAAACTTGCATCCTCATTGATTTGCATTATAGACAGAAGATATGAATTTGTGTATCGGTCTGTTCGTTGATATTGGCGCTGTCTGGAGTCGTGGAGGACATGGGAGATTTCAATGCCCAAAACAGGTCAGTTTCGAGCAGACCTTGTATAGAATGCTGACTGCATGGGTTTTATGCAGTCCATGTTTTAGGGATCTTTGTGATATCCCCTACGGACCAGAACCACGCGGGATTCTTTTATGACTGGAGACTAATCTCCACTCAAAAAAAAGACGATCACTCTCGGCTCTTGGTATTCCTTCTTGCTACTCCCCCCGCCTTAGAACTTCTCCTTTACCACCTCTGTCACTCCACTTCGGCGCTGGTTATTAAAAGAAAGAAAAAATCTGCTTTTTCTGCAAGAAATTCCTTCGCCCCTGCGTCTCGTGCAGAACCTGCACCCGCAAGTTGTCCGGGATCCCAGAACCGGGAGGAGTAGCAGTCTTAAGGTCCATTTACACGGTCAAACGGTTTGTCAGACAAGTGTTTGAAGTGATGTTTGACCATGTGAATGGGGGTATTTGGTCAAACACGTTTGTCGAACGTGTTTGACAACCAAATACCCTATTCACACGGTCAAACATCACTTGAAACACTTGTTTGACAAACCGGGTTTGTCAAACCGTTTGGCCGTCTAAATGCCCCTTTACAAGGAGGAGGCACTCCCAGGGGGAACCGATTGCAGAGAACCAGGATGACAGCATAGATATATTATAACCCAACACGTACCAAGAGTCCTTTTTCTCAGGTGAATAAAATCGTCTGGTGCCAGGTCTTGATAATCTCTCTATAGGGCACCTCGGGTACAAATGGAAAACAAAGAACAGACCCACTGGTAATGGGAGATGTAAATTCGTGACATATGCACAGGAATGACTCTTCTATCTGAACATCAAAAGGCAAAAAGTATGATAAGAAGAAGAAGAAGAATAAAAAGTAATGATAACAATCTTTGCCGCCGCCAATCACATCCTCACCACCATAATCACAATTTTGGAGTAAGAGTTCCTCCGGGCACGTCCTCCGTTCCTCTGAGTTTTTCTTGAGCCACCTCTGTTCGTAGTTTTGGCCTTTCGCTGGCAATGTCCAGCTCTTCTGTCCTTTGGGGTCAGTATTGTAATATCGTACCGAAGAGGTGGAGGCATGGAGATCGTAGAGAAGACATTCAAGGAAGGCAGAAGATCAGAAGGATAGTAGAAGTTCAAAGTACTTTTTTTTTTTTTTTTTTTTTTTTTTTTTTTTTTTTAGAGGGGCTTAGTCTCCAATCACAAAAGAATGCTGTGTGACTATATTCCGTAGGAATGGTATCAAAGTCTGTAAAATACTGACAGCATAAAACATGCAGTCAGTTTCCATACGAGGTGAGATAATATTGTGGTGGTGGTGGTGATGATGTTCAAGGTGGAAGTGGTAAGGAAGACGGTGATAGAAGTGGTGGTGGAGATGGAAGTGATGGTGGAGATGTAGGTGGTGATGAAGATGGAGGTGGTGGAGAAGTAGGAAGAGGCGGACACCGAACTCGCGGGTGGAGTTCGAGGTCCGGGTGGACTTCAGCACATGTGGAGGAGAAAGTGGAGGTGGAGGATGACAGAACTTCGAGTGGAGGAGGAGGGGGAGGAGAAGAAGAAGAAGGAAGCGGGAGAGGGAAGGAAGTTCTAAAGGAGAGTGTTGGAGGAAGACAGGGTAAGGAGGAGACCAGGAAGGCATGAGAACGAGGAGATGAAGACGGATTGTGGGAAGGGACGAAAGTGAAAGTGAAGCAGCAAGAGATAAAGGTAGCCGCCCATGTGGAGGTGAAGACGGAGGGGGGGAGGAGGAGGTGGTGCATTGCGGCCGCCCCATGACCCACATAGTCGCGACAGTGCGGGCGGCGGCGGCGGCGGCGGCGTTGTCGGCGCGACGGGCGGCCCGGGCTCTGCGACGGCGGTAGCGGCGACGAGGGTGACCTGAGCATAACTTCTGCAGCTGCGTTGCATCCTTTTGAGGAAGGCCGAGGAAGAGGAGGAGGATTTCCTGGAGGGACATGAGGAAATGAGTATGAAGAGTGTTGCTTCGGTGATAACCGGCCGGCGCTTTTAGCCTAAGAGAGAGTAACGCAGCAAGGAAGGAGAGTCTTAATCGTTCAAGGAGAAATTTAAGGACAGAAGAAACGAGGATAGTAGGAGCTGAATGTGATCAACATTTTTCTATTTGTCTTTATTTTTCATAGTTTCAAGTAATGATAGAATGTTCTTTGACTGGTGGTCAGGGATGTCACTAAGTCCCAAATATATTGAACGCATAGAAATAATACCCAACAGGAGGAATGTGAAGAGGAGGAGGAGGAGGAGGAGGAGGAGGAAAGGGTGAGGGCAAAGACAAGGAGTAGAGGATAAAAGGGAAAGAAGATGGTGAAGGAAGAGGGGCAAGATAGAGTAGGTGAATAGACAAGGAATAAAAGTAGAAGGAGGAAAAGAAGAAGAAGAAAAGAAGAAAGAGGAGGAATCTTGAGATAAGAAAAAAAAATCAGAGCAAGAGATGAAGAATAGGGAAAAGAGAAATAATCAGAGTAGTAAGGGGAAGTAGGAGAGGGTGGGAAGAAGAAAAGAGCAATTGATAGTGGAGGCGGAAGAGGAGGAGGAGGAGGAGGACAATGGCGGCGTCTGAACACACGTGGCGATCGACCTTCCGGGTGGCGCCTTCGTCGTCGTCGTCGTCGTAGTAGTAGTGGCGAAAACCCCCAGTAGACATCCCCCCACCTCTTAAAAAAAAAAAATAATAATAAATAAATAAATAAACATGGGGGACAGAGTGGGGTATGGATAATTGAGGATGGAGAGCGGGTAGAGGGAAGGGAGTTGAATGTTTGGTTCAGTGGGTGGTGAAGACGTTTAGAGAAGGAGAAAAGAAAGAGGACGATAGTCGAGAGACAGTCTAAAACAATGTTCTGTACTCTGCTGTCGAGAGCTGTCGTTGCCAAGGTTTGAAGAGAATCATTGGGTGTCCACTGTGCAGGCAGACGGAAAGAAACTAAACGAACAATTATAAACAAGTTCACAATTGAACGATTGAACAAATAGACTTAAAAATGAGGTAAGAAATTTGAGAACCCAGTCTGTAGGGTGTGAAATTATGTCGACCGAACGAGTTAGGTGACGCCCTTATCCAGGAGCCGTCATCTCTTCTCCTTGGTGGTGGCGTAGCTGGGGTAAGTGGCAATCACCGGGCCCCAACGCGTCACGGTGGCACCCTGGTGAGACGAAGCCGGTGCTGCAAGGAGCACGGAAACAAAGCAATCAGGGTGGTGTTATGATTGGTAGTTCACTTCTTTATTTACTTTATCTGTTTATATATATATATATATATATATATATATATATATATATGTGTGTGTGTGTGTGTGTGTGTGTGTGTATGTATATATGTGATATATATATGTGTGTGTGTGTGTATGTATATATGTGTGTATTATTTGGATTTAAGAAAAGAAGGAAATAACGAATGTGATATATGTATATATATATATATATATATTATATATATATATATATATAATATATATATATATATATATATATATATTTTTTTTTTTTTTACCACCGTAACATTACACCTGTTCGCGTGATAGGTAAAGTTGTAAAGCGTATTATCTTTATTTCTTGCCAGTAGAGAATTTCCCCATTTGGTAGGAACTTATACATTTCCAATTTTATCTAACCCCCCCACTCCCCGGGTGTCTTACTAAGACGAGCACGGAGAAGGATTCAAGGGGAAGTTGCAAGGATGAACCAGTCTATGACAATTATAAAGATTCATAAATCATTGGACTCGAAATTGGAAACGTCAGGGCGTAAGTCAACCACGATGGATGGTACTCAGGTCGATTCCATCACACAACCTGAGCTACACAGCACACAACAAGAAGCCCCCACCTGCATCACACTAACCCACAACACCCTGTAATACTTCTTTACAGAAATATTCACTAATTACTTAAAAGACACTACTTTCAAGACCAAACAATCCCATACTTAATAGAATTCCACCAGGCATTTATCCAGAAGGAGAAGAAATTCCCAAGGGAAGGAGTTACACTAACCTGCCTGTGTTTAGGTCACCAGCCAGCACTAAAACAATACGAACATAATCGGCTTAGAAACAGTTCCCACATGCCCTAGATGTACTCAACACATAGAAGACAGAACAAGTCATCATTCTCCGCCCAGCGTTTACACATGTTTTTCATCTTCTTCGAGGGATTAATGGGATAACAATCCGATGGCCGTGGGCGGATACCTTGGGGTTGTGGATCTAAAAAAAAAAAGAAAATAGATAAATAGATGCCAGAAACTAATCGACTCAGGCTTCCGGACGCCATTTATCTTACTGGAGATGATTCAGTGCTCCATTGTTGTCTCAAATTCCTCTGAAGTAAAAACCGCGGCCCCACGTCACTGGTGACGGTCCTTAAGCTTTTTCCCGTCGATCTCCACGGGAAGAAACGGTGGGCCTATGTCAGCGGTATTATTAAGCCTGGAGCTGTTTGTGTCAGTGGCCAGCGGGAGGAGGAGGAGGAGGAAGGATCAGTCGGTCGATACACGTGCAAAGCTATAACAAATAACTGAGTTTAAGAGATCTTGAGCTCAAAGACGAGTGGGGATGGAATGTCACACGTTCAGATCTGCACCATTGGGTAGAGGAAAGGTGTTGATGGGCTTTGGAAATGGGCAACGGGGAGATCAACCTCTCCGATGTCTGTCCCGCAGGGCAACCTTTTTTTTTTTTTTTTTTTTTTTTTTTTTTTTTTTTTTTTTCCTGTGACTAAGATAACAGGGCCTTTTTCTTTTTTCTATTCTTTTTCTTGTAGTCCAGATGGATTCTTCATTAACAGCCCGAAGACAGAGTGATGGAGAGAAAGAATAAGTATATCTCTCCATGTAACAAAACCTTAGAAACATGAACCACATCATAATTGAGGATTACTGAGGGTATACAACCTCCAGGTTAAGAGGTGTGGGGGAGGGGGGGAGAGGATAAGACAGTAACGACCGTGACAGCAAGACAGAAACCAACCCACCAAGAGGGTGACGACCTGAGGCTACGTAGGATGGCGATGACAATGGTGACCTTAATTTTAGCGCCTCACTTTCTCAGGCGTGCAGAGGGGAAGCCCTTCTACGGCTTAAGAATAAGCCACACACTCCCGTGGAAGGGAACCTATACTGCCAGACTGGTTCTCTGAACCCTGTAGCACAACCTTCCTGGTGTGGGGAATTGTTTATTATCTAACCATACCTATGCATTTATGTATTTTATTTGTTATTTACATTATTGTAGTTTTTATTTATTCATTTATTATTATTATTATTATGGTTCTTTTTTTCGCATCCGACCTAGATATGGACCAAAAGGTCTCCTGTTGGCATGCTCCGTTCAGTGACCGCCCACGCGCCCGCTCGGCCGCTGCAATCCCGACAGATTCATGAGAACAGCTCGTGTTGGTCTGAAGTCAATTTTCAAAGACAAAAGATGAGAAATCATCCCTGTAAGTAGGTAGGTGGGTGCTCGAAAAAAAATAGTAATAAATGAGATTGCTGAAACTATGCCACGCCCGCCGCCCAAGATCGACGACGACGACAAACGGGCATGCAGGCCTTTCTGTCCGTCAGTCGGGTTGGTTAATATTCTTTTCATCCTGTTTCTCACCAGTCTCTACATATGTGTGTGTATATATATATATATATATATATATATATATATATATATATATATATATATATATATATATATATATATAATGTGTGTGTTTGTGTGTGTAACAGAGAGAGAGGGAAAGAGACTGTGTATACCTAAAGAAAAAGTTCCATCAAATTGGTAAGAATTGGGTAAATAGATGTTGGCAGACACTTTTGAAATTTTGAAAATCCAGACCAATTTAGATATAATGAATGACACCGAGTCCTGCCCTCAGCTGAATAGAATCGTTTGGTCTTAGCAAAAGTAGTATCTGTAAATGTATCATTATAACGCAAGGGTTTTCCCTGACAATTGACCTAATTTTTATTTTATTTATTTATATATTTATTATTTTTTAAGTAAAATACCCCAAGGGGGAAAAAGAGGAGTTTGGAAAAAAAAACCGTAATTGGTTACCATTGTCGACCTTCCTCTTACCACAGTATGGCTCATACCCATACAAACACCGTCCAGTGTCTCCAGACACCAACGAAAATATTTGTTCCCACCGTCGCTTTCGTCCGTCTGCAGAAGACAAGTCAGTAGCAAAGTGCTGTTCGTGTTTGCCTTCTGCTGACAAAGGCGGGGGGGGGGGGGCGAGTCTGTCACCGAGCCAATATTTTCGCTTGTGTCTGCAGACACTACACGGTACTCGTGTGGTAGACGGGTCTTTAGTCACGGTGGAGGGATACTCTTCGGTTTTGGAGGCGAGTAGGTGGGAATCCGGATCCGGGCGGAGGCCAGGGACCCAAAAGGGTGGAGAACCCTGGCAGAGCGAAGTCCACCTCGGGGAGGAGGGGCACGTGAAGGCGAAGCGGAGAGGAGGAGGAGGAGGAGGTGCGGAGCGACATGATCCGGGGTCATGCTACGTTGGTGTAATGCATGTAGAAAAGAGACCCACATGACAGGTTGCTTGGTGCTGGTGGGATCTCTCTCTCCCTAACGTCCCCAATGTGTAGTACCACAATTCCGGACGGTTTGACCTCCACTGTGCTTGCGTGTGTGTGTGTGTGTGTGTGTGTGTGTGTGTGAGAGAGAGAGAGAGAGAGAGAGAAAGAGAGAGAGATCACCGACATGTGCCTTAGCACCTTGAACTGACTACGTCCGGGCCTTTATGTTTTCATTTAATCATTACATAGTTGTAATCTATTTATACTCAGGTTGTTTACTATCTCCTCCAAAAGCGCATTCCACTCTTTTTTTTTCAATCGGCCCAGTTAGCGTAGCTCACATTTATACATTCTTTGTTCCTCTCATTTTTCCTAAATTTAACTTGTGTTGTAGCTACTAGTCTTTGGACTTGCTATATTTATCTATGAATCAATTTCCTTTGTGCCCATGTTGTCTATGAATTCAATTCCTTTGTGTGTGTCTGTGTATGTGTTTGTGTGTATGTACTTGTACACATGTGTACACGCATGTGTGTGTGTGCCAAAACCCTTCAGTTTCGTAGCGTGCACAGGAACAGACAGGGCAATTACCCGAGCCTCCCCGTGTGTCCGTTCTTAGGATACACTGTATACGAGAAATAGCAGCCCTCCGTGGCTGTAGGAAGTTGTATGGGAGTGAAAGTGGCCAGGAGTTCGCAACTGTAGAGACCTCGGGGGCTCAGAGTGACGGGGAATGAAAGTGCGTGGTCGTCGTCGAGGACGAAGTGTCTGTGTATTGGGCGCATGATGATGATGATGATGATGATGGTACGGATGGTCATGTTTACGAAGTGGGCCCACGGGAGCGAAATAACTGCCCGGTAATGTTTGCCTTGTTGATTCTACCCCGAGATATACATGACTCTGCTCCGTATAAGTATCTTGGCGATGCAGGTGCCGCACTTTTTAACCTCGGTCGCTACGGGGACCTTCTCTAGAAAGTGTTGAGCTTTGAACGTCCACTGCATGACCGTCGATCTATCCACAGAGGAGGTGATACAGCTTTTGTACCTCGCTTAATCAGGCTTAATGAGGATGGGAGTGCAGGTTGGAATGGCTGTGCGTGTGGAGAAAGTCAGGAAAGTTGACCAAAATCGACTAAACCTTGCCAGAATATAATATTTAGTGCGCCATTGTAGCGAACATGTGAAGGTGGCAAGGCTTGGTACACAAGATGGCTGCTCAGAGTCTCCAAAATATATCCCTAAGGTTGCAGTATGAAAAATATCCTTATAAACACTGTATCCCAAACAGGGATCAGGCCGGGGCAGGAGAGGATGGAGAGAGTTGGAGTGTTTGGGATTCCCTCCCACGCCCGGCGGAGAGGGAGGTCAGCCTTGGGCTGGTCTGGCCAAGGAGGGGGTTGTGTGTGTTCGTATGTCTCCTCCCAACTGCAGGGAGAAAGGTCGATTCGGTTAGGTTGGGTTGAATTGAGACCAGCTTTATTCATGTATGTCAGTCAAGGGCAGATTTTCCCATACTGTATTACCCCAAGTAGGATAATTTGATCTTCTCTGGAACAATAGATAATTATTATGGTAGCCTTTGATGGCAAAAAACTGTCATAGTAACAATTACTATGTTAAGGGAGCAAGAAAAAATATTTCGATGTTATAAAAGATATGAATAAAAGAGGTGTCACTACATTTTGCCTCTTTTCATTTGATTTTTTATTTATTATATCGTGAAACTCAGAGATTGGTATTTGAAATAAAATTTATTTTGCACTTTTATTATATATATATATATATATATATATATATATATATATATATATATATATATATAAATTTTTGGGGAGGGCAGTGATAACACGAAAGCGTGAGGTCTCCATTCCCGCTACAGTTGGGAAATTTGGCATGGGGGGGGGGGGCGTAATGGTAAGATTGGCTCCAAGGGCAGTATTTACCATAGTCTGCGACCGTTCGAGGGAGCTCGTAAGCCAAATTTTTGGAAAGCGAATTATTGGCGTGTTACACATGTCCGTCTTGAACTTTCTATGACTTGTATGTTTTATTGTTTCTTAACCTTTTTCCCTCAATAAGCAGCCTCTCTCTTTGGAAGACAGGGTACCACTAACTGAATCGAGTTCCTGAAATAAACGAACAGATAATCTTTGATTTCATCCACATTTCAGCTGTTACTAAGTATAATGATACGAAGGTGTGTCCCTCCCTCCCTCCCTCCTTGGTGTTGATAGTCTTCTGGATCTAGAAATCTAGGTGGGAGAAGCGAGAAATTATCCTTCGTACAAACCTAGAAGGAGATTTAGATTTAGTCAGCTTTGAGGGTCCGCCTGCATGTCCCCAATGGGACATTACAACCACAAGTGCACGAGAAGTGTACAAAGGCATTGTAGGAATGGCTATGGTTGTGAACGTAATCTGTAACCCATATAATCAGCATAAACATGCTGATCAAGCATTGACTGCAATGTTGATCGGATTAGAAGACCATGTTATGGGAAGCATTGTAGTATGCTTATCTTGTTTTCAGTCAGTTGATTTTATTCAAGTGAGGGAAAACTCGAAGGCACACGAAGGTAGGGGAAGTATCTTGACAGCGATTACTGGCTCCACTTTCTGAGAACTACTAGGCAAGGTGGAGGAACCATTCTTAGAAAGTCCGGTGTTCTGTTAGAGAAAATAGATTCAAAGAAGTATCCCGAAGTTTTTGTAATTTGTTTATCTAATGTTGTTATTATTATTATTATTATTATTATCTTTATCATAATTATTATAAATATTACTACTATTATTGTAGACATTATCGTTGTTATCACTTTTCAGTAGTATTACTATTATTATCATCATTATTGTCGTTGCTATTATTTATTTATTTATTCATGTATTTATTTTCTTTTTATCATGGAAGACCTTTTGTGAAAGATGGGGCCTTGGCCGATTTACATCCAGGGAATGAAGAAATGATACGGGGACTCCAGTTCTAATACCGGAACACGTGTGTCTGGAGGAAGAGTTGTGGTTTACCTATGTAGATTTCTTGTTGTGATCTACATTGACTCTGGAGGCGTTGAGACAAACGAAGTTGTGGTTTCTGGTCTTCACTCTCTTCGTCAAGACCGAACTACATTCTCGGAGCATTCCCCGGGGAAAACTATGGTAGTTGCCAATGGTGTTATTTACATGCACATGGTGGTTGTTGCGACAACAGTTAGCTATATACATTTTATTCTCTACTATCTAAGCCTTACTCCTATTGCTACAATGTACAACGCACGCATGAACTGAGTATGGACACTCAGTATTTATGGAAGGATTATATATTCACAAATGGGAATATATATATATATATATATATATATATATATATATATATATATATATATGTATGTATATATGCCGTATGCTGATTTTGCAGTTTGGCAATGTTTGACCAGGTGTCCAGCCGCTCGGCCCAGATATCCGCGTAAGGTCAGATGCGCTTGGCCCAAATGACCGCTGTGAGGTCAAACACAATAGGGGGTCCTTGAGAGTTTTCTGAAGACGTCGGACGTTCCATCCTTTACTAAATGCGCGCGCGTGTGCACGCTAGACATCTAAAGGATTTGGATATTCCCTTCAATCATCTTGCAACACGTATGACCTCAGGTCATACGTGTTGGGCGGAGGGACGTGGGGTGGAGTTACAGGACTCGGATACCTATGGGGAACGTCGCCACCTATTTTCCTGGTTCTGTCTCTCCGTTTGTTTTGAGCCTTTGTACAGGTATAGTCCGTCGGCTGAATAAAATCGGCCGGCGGCAGTGAGAATGTATCTAATTCGTTAAGATGTTATTCTAGGGTGGTTTAGACCCTTCGCTGCTCAGGAGAGTCCTCACCCCCCTCCCGAAGATGATTAAAATCACCTGGCGGCAGCCAGAACATAGGTTATGATCAGGAGTGAAAGGTGAAAGGATAGAAGACAAAGATCGTGAGTCATCCTAGGAGGTGTTTTTTTTTTTTTTTTTTCTTATTGGAACTATGACTCGCCGTGCAGTGCAAGGGAAGCGTTCCTGAGAGGAGCTACACCAGTTCGGTGAAGGGTACCTTTGCGGAGTTCGAGTTCCTGAAGGGCCGGGCGGGGCCAAGAGTCTTGCCTTTTTTTTACTTATTGGAACTATGACTCGCCGTGCAGTGCAAGGGAAGCGTTCCTGAGAGGAGCTACACCAGTTCGGTGAAGGGTACCTTTGCGGAGTTCGAGTTCCTGAAGGGCCGGGCGGGGCCAAGAGTCTTGCCTTCCACGGATCTGGAACAACAACAACGCGTGGGTAGGATGGACCGGGTAGTTATCTGGGTCATGGGCGGGATAGGTGGGGGGGGAGGGGGTCTCATGACCGCCCTCAGGCCCCGCCCTCTGGCCCCGTCCTCTGCTGCTTGAGATCGTAGAAGTGACTCCCGGGCTATGGTTGTGATTTGGGACCTGATTATGGCGGGTTGGGGGCTGTCCACTAAGTGTATACGTGGCATATCTTACCTTTTTTTATTGTATGAGTCTACAGTAACACCCACACCCTATCCGCAGTTCTTGCTGGGATAGGAAATGAGCAAGACCCGAAGAGACTCGGTACCATCCCCCCTCCCCCCCAACCAACACTTCCTTTCCCTCCCGAATTTGCCCCCCCCCCCCATACCCTCCATCCCGGTGTGGAAATTTTTCAATCGACGTGGATTTAAAGTTGACGGGTTTTGACGCAACGCTGGCCGGTACGCTGAGATTCATAAATTTTAATACTACAGTAGTAGGGAGTGGACGCGCGTTCACATACACACACACACACGCACACGCACGCACACACTGAATCACTAGTATTTACGTTTGTATCTTTTGTATGTCTTGAGACGCAGGCGCGGCATCCATCCCCAAGCAAGGACTGGGTATTGTTAAGGACATAGATACACTTTGGAAAGCTTCGGGTGAAGAACTAAGACCCGGGCGATGGCGGTCAGGCGGCCGGGGGCAAGAAGAAGAAGAAGAAGAAGAAACCCTGTGGGTTGGGGCGGAAGTGGGCGGCTGGGCGTGCAGGCATTGGTGAGTGGTGATACGATAAGGGCGTTGAGTGGGTGGTGTCTGCAGCGGGCAGGACAACACGTGTGCAGTGAGGGTCAGTCAGTGCCGGGAGGTGCCACTTAGCCGCGTGGGAAGGAGCGGCGGCTCCACCAAATATAGCCGTCATTTGGCGCACCTCATCCCGCCCTCCCGATCCCTCCCATCCCGCCACCGCCGCTGCAGCCGTCGTCGTCGTCGTCGCCAGCCCCTGTTGGAGGCCTCCTGTGCCACCTCTCAGTGGACGACAAAAACTCACCTACAGAAGCAGATTCCTCCACTATTTTAATTGCGGGTACTTATTGAGAGTGAATAAATATATGTCCACTGTAAGTCCGTGAATGATTATTTTTCTTCTCGCTGTGCTGAGAAAAAGGAGGAAACGTGGACATTTGCACAGTATATATCCAAACAAACATAAAAGGAGAATCCTCCAGCAGTTTCGGGTCAGGCAGAGTAGGCTGCAGCATCTTAACCTACGGCCTACTCCTGTCATTATCCCCTTTACGACCTCCCCCCCTTTATTTTTTCCTCTTCTTTCCTTGAGCAACTACTGCCGTCTGCATTCTCCTCCTCCTCTTCCTGCTTCACCTCCTTTTCCTCCTCCTCCTCCTCTTCCTCCTCCTTACCCTCCTCCTCTCTTGTGACCTCCTTTACCTCCTCCTCCTCCACCTCTTTCGCCGTTTGTTCCTTCTTACCTTCATCCTCTTCTTGTTCTCCTTTCTCCTCCGCCTCCTCTTTCTGTTCTCCTTTTTTCCTCCTCCCTCTCCTCCTCCTCCTCCCTCTCCTCCTCCTCCTCCCTCTCCTCCTCCTCCTTCGTCTCCTCCTCCTCCTTCATCTCCTCCTCCTCCTCCTTCCTCCTCTCGTCCTCCTCTTCCCTCTCCTCTTCCCTCTCCTCTTTCCTCCTCTCCTCTCTTCTCTCTTCTTTCCTCCTCCTCTCCTCCTCTTTCCTCCTCTCAATTTCCTCCTCCTCCTCCCCCTGCTCCACCTGTCATATCTTCCTTACCTCTCTCTTCGTTCTCTTCCCCATGCTCTTCCTCTTTCTTTTCTTCCTCCTCTTCCTTCTTCTTTCCCTCCTCCTCTCCTTCCTCCCCTCCTCCTTCTCTTCCTTATCCTCTCTTTTCTCCTTTACCTCCTCCCCTCCTCTTCCTCCTCTTCCTTATCCTCTCCTTCCTCCTCCCCGCCTCCTCCTTTTCCTTTTCCTCCTCACCCTTTTCCTCCTTCTCTCTCCCCCTTCCCTTCTTCCTCCTCTCCTTTTCCCTCCTCCCCTCTTTTCTCCTTCTTCCTCCTCTTCCTTATCCTCTTCCCTCCTCCCCTCCTTTCTCCTTCTTCTTCTTCCTCCTCCTCCTCCTCCTCCTCCTCCTCCTCCTCCATCTCCCCTTCCTTTTCTTCTCCCTTCTCTTTCCTCTTCTTCCTCCTCCTTTTCCTTTTCCTTCTCCTCGTCCTTTTCCACTTCCTTCTCCTTTCCCTCCTTCCTTCTGCTCTCCCTCCTCCTCCTCCTCCTCCTCCTCCTCCTCCTCCTCTTCTCCCTCCTTCTCCTCTTCCCCCTCGGCAACCTTCCCCTCCCCCTGATCTGTGTATGAATCTCCTGCCACAGCCAGCAGTGTCCTTCCTTCCTTCCTGTTACTGTGAATCTTTCTTTCGCCGCCAACCCCACCCCTCCCCCCCGTAACCCTTCCACCACGTCAGCGTTTTCCTGTCATCAGCAGTAGTCCTCTGCTGTCGCCCTTCTGCTACCTGGTGCTGCTGTAAGCAGTTGGCCTCCTGGAGTCAGCTGCTGCCTCTGGTGTCGCCACAGCTCCCTTGACTCCCTCTTCGATATACTTGACTGGAGTCCTGGAGTCATTACTGGTGATGAAGATGGTTTCGGGAAGTAGGCAAATACTCAGGCTTCATTCGGGGTTTGTTAGAAAAAAATATATGTGTATAAGTATGTACAACATTCGAATACTAAAGGGAGAGTTGTTAACGAATGAAATTGACTTAGTAACAGTGTAGTGAGTACTGAGACAATAGGTTGTTTAAAGAGAAAATTAGATTAATTTATGGATAGGAATGATAGGTGGTCAGGGGCATGGAACTGCCAAGTGTCGGCCTTATGGTCTCTTGCAATCTCTTCCATTCGTACGTTCTTATGAGAGAGAGAGAGAAATGGATGTGTGACATCCTCCCCCCCCCACCTTCCCTCGCCTGCCATCCGCCCACCCACTCACACAGACCTGATGACGTTCCGATATCTGCCTTAACACAGACCTCCCCGCATGTGATGGCAAGACTCGAATGGACCCCAACGTTTGGGTATCCCAGAATACAGACAAACATCGAGGTAGAGAATAAGACTCGTTTCACATGTATCGACTTTTCGCCGTGCGGGGTCCACGACACGACGTCGTGCTCTCAAATAACCATGGGGGTCTATGGACGCTTTCACACGTGGTCGTGACGTGTAGCGTCCATAGACACTCATGATTGTTTGAGATTACGACGCCGTGGCGTGGACGGCGCACGGCAAAAAGTCGATACGTGTGAAACAAGCCTTAGAATAGCCACGGTACTTAGAAAACCAACTCGCATACACAAAAGAAGTTGCCAAAGGCTTCTAGAAGCACTGGTTACTTCCGACGACGACATACTAATACTTGACCATCCAAGTAACTTGTTTGCAGATGGTGGTTGACAGTAAAGGGACGCAAATGGTCAACGCGTAATGTGTCCCCGCCAAAATGTGGTTGTGGTTCCAAATACACTCGGAGGGCCGCAAACTTGACGTTCGTGAGCACCGGATCCAGAAGGTCTTCTGCACCTGAAGAGGGTCCGGCCAGTTGGATTCTTGGGCCAGGCACCAGAACGATATCAAGTCGTGAACAGGAGGAACAACGACGATACGGAGTCAAGAACCAAAATGGATTACCTAACCAAACTGACCTATCTGCAGGCAGGAACGGAACACGGGGGATAAAGACTTTCGACCTGAAATTGAGATGCAGTGGCATTATCAGCCGCAGTAATGGATCGAAATGTTGACGACTTGACTAAACTGTTTTTATCAGGCCCTTACTGCGCGCGCACTCACACAGACACACACACACACACACACACACACACACACACTCGGTGGCGCGGTTGGTAGAGTCTCCGACTGTCACTACGGCGGTCTGGGTTCGAATCCTGCCCAGGGCTGAAATAATTTCAGTATCGCTGTGCTTCGAGTCGTTACTCCAACTCTCGTGGGCGGGGGAGTGGGTGTGTGTGTGCGTGTAAGGTCACAGTACCCATAGATCGGTCATACGAGCTCTGAACTCTCTTCCGGGAGGGAAATAGCTGTCGATCACGAGTCCAACCCGTGATCCAAAGACCAAGTAAATACACACACACACACACACGCACACACAAATATAAAAAGAGACTTTCGTGAATGCAAGACTGGTGTTGGAGTGACTCGAATGGTGTGCAGGTAGCAAGCGACGCCCCTGCGGACCAGTCACGTATCACTTCTTTGTTATCAGAAGCAAATCTCCTCTCAAAGAAGAATGTCGATCGCTTTTAGATTCCACTGACCCTTTTTATTTGATTTCATTTTATTTTATATCCCTTTATTTTTTCTATTTTAATGTGTTTGTAATTGACAGAAGTAATGATTGCGTTGAGTAACCAGGCTGTAACATTGACTGCAGCCTCATGGCACCAGTTCTGGAAGCACAGAGGTGATCACGCGGGGTAAAAAGAAAACAAAAGAGTAACGAGACATCATTTCGTCATGGCAGTCGCCACGTCGCCCGCAGAATCAGACGGAAACATATCAGCAAGTAAACCACATACCCTAGCTGTCCAAGCCCATAGGGTAAAGATGATGAGATCATCCGAAGCGAAGTGGCTCCTGTCGTCAGCGCCTGCGTCAGGAGAATGAACACCGACTTCGAACAAAATGCTGACGTCGCAGTGCCAGCACGGTCGGACCATCCTCGTCCTCCTCCTCTTCCTCCTCCTCCTCTTCCTCCTTTCTCCACCTCCTCCTCCTCCCTTTCTTCCTCCTCTTCCTCCTCCTTTCTCCACCTCCTCCTCCTCCCTTTCTTCCTCCTCCTCCTCTTCCTCTTCCTCTTCCTCCTCCTTTCTCCACCTCATCCTCCCTTTCTTCCTCCTCGTCCGCCAGCCATGCTGAACACTTTCTACCAATAGAAAGCAGATTTTTATCTCGTTTTCTACAGTAGTTAAGGTTATCTGGGTTAGTGGTTCACTTATAAAATCTACCCATAAGGTTCATTAAGTGGACTCAGTGAAGTTAAATTCGACCCTCTAAGGGTAGAAAGTGTCCTTAATCCCTTCACAACCAAAAGAGTCCCACAGAGATTAATATAAACGTTTAGCGTCAGCCGGAAGAAAAGGAAAAGTAACCTGGGATACAGAAGGGATCAGTCGAGATCAACTCTAACCTGAGTGCTGCTGCCGCGGATATGAATAAAATCACCTGGCGGCAGCCTGAGGAAAAGGAAGTGTCATCTGGTGGCGAAGAGGGACCAGCGCCTTTGCTGGACAAGAACGAAGACCTGAAGAACCATTCACGCCGAGGTGTTCAAGTGGATCAAAGGCTTTAACAAGGGTGATGCAAACAAGGTCATCATATTAAAACAACAGGGTAGGACTCGTAGTAAAGGTTATGAATTAGTCAAATTTAGATTTAAAAAGGAAAGGCAAAAATTGGTTTACTAATAGGGTGGTCGACGAATGGAATAGACTTAGTAACCATGTAGTGAGCGCTGAAACTATCAGTTGTTTTAAGAAACTGTTAGACAACTTTATGGATGGGGATGACAGGTGGTGATGGATACGGAGCTGCCTAGTGTAGGCCTTATGGTCTCTTGCAGTCTCCTTCATTCTTATGTTCTTGTTCCATCACGAAGTATCCATAGCGAGGTCGCAAGGTTCCTCGAGGTTGAGTCACTGCACAAGGAGGTCGTGAATTATTTGTAGTTCAGCCTTAATGGTCTACTGCAGGACTGGTGTGTCCCCCCGAAGAACGATACAGCCTCTGTACCTCCCCACGGTGTCATTGTGCTAAGTAATTAGTTAATTCGTTTGCACCAAAGATTTTTTTTTTGTGGTTTAACGTCACAAACTCCCTCCTATCGGAAGGCTAGGACGGTGCCCCTCACAGAGGACTTTGTAGCGTGGAATTTAATGAACCATAATGCCCCTGGTTCAACTTCGCCGGTGGCAGGGTTCGAACGCCATCCCCCTCGACCTTCGCCGCAAGTAACGACGCCCTAACCCGCTCGGCCAGAGAGCTTCCAAAGAATGACAGCCAGAATGATCCCAAGACTGGTTGATAAGTTATATGAGGAGAGACTCGAAGAACTATGACTACCAACGTTGTAGGAGTGAAGAGAGGCGATATGGTAATGATATTTGGAACAGATGAAATAATAGACAAATGGATATGTTAGCATGGGACGAAAGAACAACTAGAGGTCATAACAGTGAATTCAAGAAGAAAGATTGCCTAAAAGATGTTAGGAAGCATATATAGCTTTCCACAGTACACCAATTTATGGAACACGTTAGAAGAAGAAACAATCCAGGCCAACAATATGAATGAATAAACGGTACAGTTTGATGAATACAGAGGCGGGATTCCACGAGAATAGCTACCCTGTGTAATGCATTTAGACAAAGGCATGCTCGCATACAAATATGCATACACACGTACGCAAATGCCCACACATACCGACAAAATAGCATGTACGGGTTAATAATGAATTGAAGCCGCAATCAGTAAATCTGTAGATACGAATAGTATATCCAGTTCACTGACAATGAATTCCAAGGTTGCGTTTACCCCGTCCTTACAGGGCGACACTTTCCTTTCATTTTGGCTGCCGCCGGGCGATTTTATTCGTCTCTATAGGGAAGGAGTTCTAACCACTCTCTGTTAACCACTTTAACTATTCTGGCTGCCGTCGCAATAGACTTAGTAAACGCTAAAACAATTGATTGTTTTAAGAGAAGACTAAACAACTTTATGGATAGAGGTTACAGGTGGTAAGGGGCATGAAAGTGCCTAGTGTAGGCTTTATGGTCTCGCAGACTCCATCATTCTTATGTTCCTATGTTATTAATGTCTTAGTAGCAAATGGTGGTTATAGTATCCATTGTGCGGGGAAGACAGGGCGAGATCGTGCATAAGGATAGAGGCGTAAGTGAACAGCAGTCTATAACAATCATGCCCAGTGTGCAGTGGTCTCTCGTAAACATGTGCACGGAGAGCCCCAACCCTCGATCCAGGCTCTATCACTGTCGAAACCCGATTTCAAGGGGAGCACTGGTGGTCCTGCAGTGGTCCCACAAAGCTGCATATTTTCATTTTCACTTCCACTTATCGATAAACAAACAAGTGTTGTGAATAATTTTTGTCTCGGTTAACGAACGATACTTCGAGGTATAAACTGCCTGTGTACAGAACCGCACCGCCTCAGTAGTACTTTGGCGCGTTTTCCGTAATTACTTCGGTTAACGAACGTTTCGGTTTACGAACGGAGTCACGGAACGAATTAAGTTATCCGGAAATGAACTTAACCACGTTCACATAAAACTAACGTAGGTAGGAGGTAAGTCGTAGTGTTTCAAGTGTGGAGCCCCCTGGAAAGACACACCATAAGGTCGTGGGCCCAAAGCTAGATTAAGCGACATTCGACCTTCCTTGCTCACCCTCACCTCGACATAATTGTAACGAAATTACAGCATGCCCACCAACCGCCTAACGTAAAATTCGATACAGTTGTTACAGTACAATGAATCTGTAAAATCCCTGTATATTTTTGTTACTTTATTAATAAAAAACTATTTGTATATCCATTTAATGTTGGAGTTTTTAAATTGGATTTTAATCAGAGTACGTTATCATTTTCGTGATCTCTTTTGTATAGTTCGTGAACGTTATTTCTGACTATATGAGCACGTGACACGTTTCCGTGATATTGATCCTGGTCTTCACAGGGTTCCTGTCTCCTCCACAAGAAACAACCCTCGATGGAGAAGGCGAAGAAGGGGACGGCCGCCCACAGAATTCATGGCTGGAGAAGCAAGTTGGTCGAACCTGCCGAGGGTTGTTTAAAGTGG
The DNA here is from genome assembly GCF_046742065.1 of Oratosquilla oratoria. NCBI lineage: Eukaryota > Metazoa > Arthropoda > Malacostraca > Stomatopoda > Squillidae > Oratosquilla > Oratosquilla oratoria. The sequence continues at coordinate 18,131,680 of NC_134797.1, read as the reverse complement.
GATGGGAAGGGCGTCTGCATGGGGGCTTGTTCGGGGAGACCGTGGAGGGTACTGGTGCCGACGGGTGAGTGAAGCAACGCGCCCCCTGGCGTATGACCCCCCCCCCCACCGAATTGATGATGATGCTGTCATTTCTTTATGGGTGTTGGTTTTGTGGTCAGCCAATCGCCCACGTTGAAGATCCCGTAGCGATGCTACTATGGTGAAGAGAAAGAGGTTTTGGTGAGTTCGTCTCCTTTATTGTAAGGTACGAGTGAACTGATTTTACGTCCGGCGGGAGCCGATATACTATATACCGCGTGGGTAGTCACCCGTGGTGCGTAATTACATAACTGCACTGGATTAGGTCTAGGTTGGGTCAAGCAGGGTCGCACTGTCAAAGTAGCGTCAGGTCGTGGGCGACATGACGCGTGTTCTATGCCACGTGGTTAACGTGGTATGTACAATCCCATACTCTAAAGCTAAGAGTTATTTCCTTGTAATAAAATAAATTTTTGCAAACAGAATTGTAAAACGTAGCAACAACTCTGAAATGTCATGGGTCAGATCCGGATGTCCGCAATTGTACACGAATCCATCCTTTGAAGAACATGGAAATCTAAATAAACGAGATTTCAACCCCAAGGCTACCGAACTCGTCGCAGGGTTGTGAAATTTCTGTACGAACACCCATTGGGGATGGCATCACTACCCAGCATCACTCACTTTATAACACTTCACCGGAGCACTGTCGTCGTAAGGTGAGGGCTTGGGATGGGGGGGGGGGGGATGTGACGTCATGGGAGCTCATCTGTGACCGAAGCTATCACCTTTGCCTCTTGTACTCGGAGAACACGGAGAACAGCCAGATCAAAGAACAGTCACTGGAACCTTGTGACTTCAGTGAGCTCAACAGTGATCCCAACAAAATTGGAGAGAAGTAGGACATTATGAAGAACCTTTTTCCCTCCTTCCCTCCTTCCCTCCTTCCCTCCTTCCCCCCTTCCCTCCTTCATCACGGGTGCCGTCAGTACCTCCCAACGCGTTAGTTCAGTTACTTTGGACTCCCCAAGTGCGCCCTAATAGATATTCTTTGCCTCCTTCCCTCCCATACTCCCTCTACCTCTACCTATTCCCCGTTCCTTTCACTCACACACTCTTTCTCCTCCTCCTCCTCCCCCTCCTCCTCTTCCTCCCATTCCACATCTTTATTCCCCTCCCACCTCTCCTCATAGCTTCCATCGTCTCCATAGTATCATGGGTTTCGAGATTCCCGGCCGCATTTGACGTATATACATATATATATATATTATATATATATATATATATATATATGTATATATATATATATGTATATATAAGTATATATATATAAGTATGTGTATATATATGTATATATACATATATATATATATGTATATATATATGAATATATATATGTATACATATATATAAATATATATTTGTATATATATATGTATATATATGTATATATATATGACTTGAACCAGAGGACAATGCAATTGGAAGAGGGTAAAAAGAGGAATCTTTAAGTGGGACCCAAGCTTGCGATGTCTTTCATGTGCGGAAAGCCTGAGGACTCGTGACATAACCCACACTGACTGCACCCGAGAAGACAGATGCGAATCGTCAAGTTTGTCAGACTCGCACAGGACGAGGAGGAGCCCCGTCACATGCGGAAGACCCTCATTCAAGAAACGGCAGAGAAAGATCGGGTGCGAACACTGTCAAGACTTACAGTTTTGAAGAAAAAAAAAGTAGATGAGTGGGTGCAGTTTTTATTGAAGAGATGTCTACTTTGTCTGTAACTGGTTTCGAAGAAGGCTTTAGTGAACTCCAAAGAGTAAATAGAAGTTGGTGTAAACACACACACACACACACACACACACACACACACACACACACACACGCACGCACGCACGCACGCACACCTCGATGCGTCTTGAGACAAAGGCTGGGGAACTAAACTTAGATGACAAGGGACTAAATAATAATGTGGTTTATTTAATTTCTGTAAAACCACAAATAAAAACAAGTGGTATTAGATACTTCATTTACTTTCTCATAAGGTTCATTACTAATTATTATATGTGTAGTTGATTACATCTACTGTCTTTCAACAGGGTCCTATAGTGTTTGTCAAGGTCGCCTTCGACATTTCACATCAGAACGAGAGATGGGCAGCACTGCATGAAGACTCCACCTGAGGAAGGTCGTTCTGGTTAAAAAGAAAAAATAAATAGGAGAGCTTATTCACATGGCAACGCACCGGAAACTTCTTAATTAAGGTAAGGGTCTCTTGTATTTCACCAGACTTCCCATTCGTCTCGTCGTCTTAGGCATTGAAGTCACCAAAGCTTCATTTCTGATCCACTCCAGGGTGAGCAAGTGGAGACCTCTACTGCTTTCTTCCTCAGGGTCGTCGTGTCTTTCACAGTTTCTCTTCGTCAGGTGTCCCTTTGCAGAGGACTTTGTAGCGTGGAATTCATTAAACCATACCCTTGGTCCAACTCGCTGGCGGCAGGATTCGAACTGCCGTCACCTCGACCTCGGCCACAAGTAGCGACGCTCTAACCCTGTTGTTCGTCCAGCGAGCATCCATAAAGATAAGAAAATTTAATAAATAGATAAACAAATCAATAAATCGGGAAGAAGGAGGATAAATGTAATTAAGGGTCCTGAAGGATTCCTCCCCCCCTGAAATTAATAAAATCGCCTGGCGACAGAGAAGACAAATTGAGTGATGTGGGTGATGGGGCCTCTGCAGTAACTCGCGCCTTCCGGGGGCTCCGAGGCGCCTCCGAGGCGCCTCCGAGGCGGCAGGTGTTCGTGTGACACAGCTGAGGTCCACACCTGTCAAGAACTTTGTGACGTCGTGTCATCAGTCACACCAATAAATCATGTCCGGGTGTTCCGTTGGGAATTTTTTGTTTATCTCTCTCCCGCGGGGGAGACATTGTCACTTGATATTTCTCAATAAGTCGGTCGTAATGTAAAGGTGACTAATGAAGATACTGCTTCCGTGACAGTTACAGTTAGTCTATCATAGCATGTTATATTTGATAACAGCGTTAACGGGATTTGTGGGGGAATGGTGAACATATATATATATATATATATATATATATATATATATATGTGTGTGTGTGTGTGTGTGTGTGTGTGTGTGTGTATATATATATATATATATATATATATATATATAAGTAGGGACTTCTGATGAACGTTTTCATTACTGTTCTTCGACTCGAACGTTAGTCCTAGGTGTTGCCAGGCGGTTTTATTCAGCCGAGTGAACCCCCCCCCCCCCCCACACACACACACAGACACTTGCCCTAACGGCAGCGGAAACGAAGGGAAAAGTGCTGCGCCCCGGCACTGAGGAGAGATATTCAACGGAGGCGTCATGGTAGCGAAGCAGTTAAATGAATATTTTATTGTCGAAATGGCAGCGGAGGAAATAGAGTACGATACTGTATTTATATTAACGAAATAGACCAGGAATAAGGTGAGGAATGCACACAAAGCAACTGAGAGATCGCTGCAAGAAATGACAACACGATAAGTTAGAGAGAGAAAGAGAGAGAGAGAGAGCTCAGTAAGTGACCGCACTAGAGTGAAAGATAGAGTCAGTAAACAAGCAGAATTAGAATTGGACTATCCAGAAAATGTGTGTGTGTGTGTGTGTGTGTGTGTGTGTGTGTGTGTGTGTGTGTGCGTTTGCGTATAACGGAAGGCTGTGAGTCGTCAGTTTCATTGGAATGTATCTTGCAGAGAGAAAGAGCGCGAGAGAGAGAGGATTGATTATTATGAGACAAGAAGCAGAACATGGATAGTAAATGACGGCGATGGGGCCGGGGGCTCCCTAGATGTGCGTGACTTCAGCGCCGCGTAAGCTGCTCTTGTAGATCACGTGCGGGTACTGTGACTCCAATAGGTAAGCAGGAGAGAGGAGGAGGAGGAGGAGGTAGATGCCTATTCAGTTGACATGAGTGCTGCTGATTCTGCTGTGACTCTTGTTGTTACTGCTGCTGTTGCTATGGAGTGTCCGGCTACTTTCAAAAGAAATAATGATAAAATCGTAGATTCTGTCGAAGTCCCCGGATTCACAACGGGAAAGGAAAAACCTCTTGTGTCAATTAGTCTCTTCTTTTGGCCTCGATCTGGCCTCGTAAGTTCGAAGAATCTGGGTCGATTCCCAATGGGTACCGATAACTGCCACTTGTACTGCCTGTCTGTGCACACAGGGCAAAGGTGAGGCCATCTTTGCGCCTTGTGCTCTCTTCCTCTCTCTCCTCTCTCCCTCTTTCTCTCTCTCCCTCCCTCTTTCTCTCTCCCTCCCTCTCCCTCTCCCCCACTCTCCTCCTCCCCCTCTCCCTCTTCCTCTTCCTCCTCTCCATCTCTCTCTCTCCCTTCCTCTTCCTCTCCCCCCCTCTCTCTCTCTCTCTCTCTCACTCTCTGTTTTTAGGACATGGGTTCTGGTTCTTCCCTCATTGCAAATTTCTGTAGGACTTGGGTTGGAAGGTGGCTTGCCATACCCACGCGATTGCCAACCTACCACATAACGAACACTGAGAGGGTGAATGAACGCAAGGGGGTTCCTCATAATCCTCGAAATATAAAGAAACCAAAGAATGTACACTCCCTCCAGCGCCCCACGGCAGCCTTTGGGTGGCACTCACTGCCACTTCGAGGTGCCTCTGAAACTCGTTCATTTGAAGACCGCCTGACGGCGACCAGGCCGAAGTCAGTGGAGATCATCGTTGGATCGAAGAGGTTCCTCGATTTAGCCTCGACCCGCTATGAACCTCCTCCTCCTCCTCCTCCTCCTCCTCCTCCTCCTCCTTCTCCTCCTCAGTCGAATAGAAATCGACGTTGTCGTTGCCCATAGTAAAGCATGTCAAGGGCGCCATCACGCCATGCCCTCTGGAGCCATCTCTGGGCCCCGATCGGCGTATATTCCCTCTCACTCTCTCTCTCTCTCTCTCTCCTCTCTCTCTCTCTCTCTCTCTCTCTCTCTCTCTCTCTCTCTCTCTCTCTCTCTCTCTCTCTCTCTCTCTCTCTCTTTCTCTCTCTCTTTCACCAAGCTATTTCATTCAGGAGAGAGAGGGGAGGGGCTCTGTATCAGGGCAAGGAAGGGAGGTATTGGATCGATGTCTGTTTACCAAGGTGACGAAAATTTGTGGATATTGTCTAGTTAGGTTACCTACAGACAATTCTTTGGTTCTTCTTCGACTCCTCCTTTTCTTGTTCTTATTGTTTTTTCTTCTTCGTCGTCGTCTTCGTCATCGTCATGATCATCGTCATCATCATCATTGCCATCACCTTCATCATCATCATCGTCATCATCATATGATTTTCTTCTTTTTCTTCATCTTCATCATCATCTTCTTCTTCTTCTTCTTCTTCTTTATCATCGTCTTCTCTTTCTCTTTATTCGTTAAACGGTGGCGCTGATGTCTGCTTGTGGTGATCCTGCAAGATGGACGCCTGGAAAGATCATCTCCCGTCGACCTAACCTAACCTCCCTCTGATAAAAATGCCTATTTATCTATCTATTTATTTATTTGGTATTTGTGTATCTATTTATACATTACATTGTTAGATGACTGTTCTGATATTAGTTATGAACAGACTAGTGGTGTCTTGTTCATTCTGGCCCAGCATCACTAAGCATATTCATTATTACTTTGTACCTTATCATACTTTTATTATATCATCAGTGTTATTGCGCCTTATGCGCTGCCGATGTCCAGATAAGTGAAATGTTTGCAGGCGAATTTCGCCCCTTGGATCCTGTCAAGCCCAATAATGAACAGCTGTCTTGATCCACAGCCATAGCCCTGGATATGATGCAATATTACCCTTTGCATCAAAACAAGCAGAATAATATATATATATATATATATATATATATATATTTATATATATATATATATATATATATACATATATATATATATATTATATTATATATATACATATATATATATATATATACATATATACATATATATATATACATATATATATATATATATATATATACATATACACATATATATATGTATATTATATATACAAATATATATATATATGTATATTATATATATACATAAATATATATAAATATATATATATATATATATATATATATATATATATATATATATATATATATATATATATATATATATAATACCAGCTGGCCGAGCGGGTTGGGGCGTCGCTACTTGTGACGAAGGTCGAGGTGATGGTGGTTCGAACCCTGCTACCGGCGAGTTGAACCAAGGGCATGGTTCATTAAATTCCACGCTACAAAGTCCTCTGTAAGGGGCACCGTCCTAGCCTCCTAATAGGGGGAAGTTTGTGACGTTAAACCAAATTATATTTACACACACACACACACACACACACACACACACACACACACACACACACACACACATATATATATATATATATATATATATATATATATATATATATACACACACACACACACACACACACCAAGAGCTTTTCCCCTTATAAGGGAGGTAGCCAAGTTACATACCTACTCCACTCTCATCCACTCCACTCCCATCCACCACCCTTTCCCCCTCTCATCCTTAGCTCCTCATGGATGACGGGTCATCCC
>NC_134797.1:18117540-18120040 GCF_046742065.1 Oratosquilla oratoria | reverse complement strand
GGAAGAATGATGTTAAGATGAAGAACGAAGGAAATGACGATAGAAAAGAAATAAGAGGAGGAGGAGGAGGAGGAGGAGGAAGAAGAAGAAGAATTAGAAGGACGAGGAAGGGGAGGAAGAAAAAGGAGGTGAAGGTAAAGAACAATGAAGAGGATGGCGAGAGAGGGAGGAAGAGGATGAAGAAGAAGAAAGAGGAGGAGGAGGAAGAAGAAGAAGATAGAAAGACGAGGAAGGGGAGGAAGAAAAAGGAGGTGAAGGTAAAGAACAATGAAGAGGATGGCGAGAGAGGGAGGAAGAGGATGAAGAAGAGGAAGGAGGAGGAGGAGGTGGAGGGGTTGGCCCCTGTCGGTAGCTGCACGAGACAGGCGGTCGGGCTAGCGGGTCATCGACCTCTCCTCCGCCCGCCCGCCTTCTCCCCCTCCCCTCCCCCCTCCCCCTCCTCTTCCTCCTCCTCCTCCTCCTCTTTCCGTACTGACTGCCTCCCCTCCCCTTCACCCTCCTCCCTCGTACTAACCCTTCCCTCCCTCACTCACTACACCCCCCCCCCATTCCTCCTCCTCGTCCTCCTCCTCCGCCTCCGCCTTCCTGTCTCTCGCACTCCGCCCGGGACTAGTGCCTTCCCTTCTGCTGCTACCCCGTCGTGGTGTTCCTGTGTTCTTGTGTTCTGGCATGGTAGCGGTGACGATAGCTGCCCTGAAGGGATGATGACGGCCTGTGGGGGGGAAGGAGGAGGGAGTGAGTGAGGTGGGGGGACTTGGGAGAGGTGCGGGGGGGTGGGGGGGTGAAGGGGCCGGTGTGACTGTGAGAGTCCCGACCGGCCCCGGTCGAGCACGCCGCCTCGCGCCGAGGCTGACACTGCGCCAGACACGCAGGAGGAGGAGGAGGAAGAGGAGGAGGCGAGAAGAGGAGGTGTACGGTCGGGTGGGGGGGGGGGGAAGGAGCCGCCAGACGAAACCCCCCCACACACCCACCCTCCCCTCCTCTCCTCTTCCCCCCTCCCCCCCTCTGCCTCCGCGGTTCGCGACGTATCGATCGGGGGCGCACCTTCCTGAGACGCGCTACTGCTCTTGCCGCCGTCGCCGCCGCCGCCGCTGCCGCTGCCGCTGCTGCTGCTGCTGCTGCTGTTGCTATAGTGTACTTCTGCTACCACTGCGGCGTCGTCATCGCCAGCTACTGCTTCAGTCTCTGTTACTAACATGGCTCCTGAGTCCTGCTGCTGGCACTGATGGTGTGGTGGACTAAGAGGTGGCCATGCCTCATTGCTGTCACCACTGATCGGCCCCGTCTCATGATGCGGTACCTTGTACCGTTACCGCTGTGGACGCCGCCTGTAGCCAATATAGCCGCCGCCGCAACCGCCACTTGTGCCGTTTCGTGGATGCCAGCCGCCCCGCCCAGGCATCTTCTCGTTGCTGGAGCCACGGTATTGTCCGACAGAAGCGCCGGCGGTGGTACCTAACTGTCCACGACGACGATAACGCTTGCACGTGTTCAGACGTCCTTCCACACACACACACATAGGCTTGTGTCAAATATCGAGGAGCAGGGGCAAGACGGTCGACGTTGTCCACGGATAAACTCGAAAAATTCAATGTTGCACCTCCTCCGCCGGGCCAGACGCGTCTGTTGCCGCCGCCGCTGCTCGGTCTAACCCTCCCTGTCTCCTCCTCATCGGCACATCCGGATGGCCATCCAGCCAGCCAGCCAGCCACCCAAGCTAAGGTCTGGAACCACTCCCTGTACGGTCGCAAGAACGTCGTCGTTGGGACAGCAAAGAATGGGACAGAACAATCAGCTCCGTTGGCAGTATGGGGAGACCCGTGGACCGCCACCGTCCGTCCCTGCCGTCGCCGTTAGCCCGAACCCTGGTGGCATTGACCCTAATGTTGGCAGGGACACCAGCTTCGATAATAGTTGTGGTGGGGGACTAGCCTTTGCCGCTGTAAAGACGAGCTGGCGCTACCTTCGGTATTTTTGGTACCAATCGCTCTGAAACCGGAGGGGATGTTGGCATCGCTGGAGCCACTGGTTTGGGTTGCCTTTCTCAATCCTCCGTGGCCACACCATTTCTCCTGTTACGTCTGTTGGCAGGAGGTCTGGTGCGCTGTTTGTGCTGGTGTTAGCGGGGAGTGGCACCCAGAACACGGAACTGGTGGGAGACTGGCACTCTCAACAGAAGCTACCTAAGACCGATGATTCATTATTCTGGTGCTACAGTCACCCGAGATGTCTTCGGGGATGCCCAACCACTCGCTTCGGCATGAGCGGGTGTTGTCCTCGAGTGAAGGCCAGCCAACAGCAGTTTTCGGTGGCACTGTCTTACACCGATATCGTGTACCACAAGAACTCCACCCTTCGAAATTGTTTCCAGGTTTTATCCCCCTCGACTGAAGAAAAATTTGCCCTGGCGGGAACCAGAATAAACGGTCGAATGATGGTGACGGTCAGTGATTATGTAATGCTGTTTTTTAGCGTCCTTGAGACCGTCTTCAACACTGAA
>NC_134797.1:18105040-18115040 GCF_046742065.1 Oratosquilla oratoria | reverse complement strand
AAGTACTTAAAGCTATCCACTTCCTCCAGCCTCTCTCCTAGACTCAATTCCAAAATGCTGCCATTTTCACCCCTTATACATCTTATCACCTCACATTTACCCACATTTACCATCAACTTTCTCCTCTCGCATACCTTACTAAACTCAGTCACAAACTCCCTTAATGGTTCCTCTGACCCTGCCACAAGCGCAGTGTCGTCACCAAACAACAACTGTCTCACCTCCCACTTTTCTCCGTTTTCTTTAACCATCTCCAGTCCCCTGCCCATTACCCTCACCTCTACCTCTCTCACGACCCCATCCATGTACACATTGAACAACCATGGCGAAATGACACATCCCGGGCGCGGTCCCAATCTTTACCTCAAACCACTCGCTCTCTCCTTTTCTAATTTCAACACAGCCTCTACTCCTCTAGTAAAAAATATTGACTGCTCTTAACAGGTTTCCTCTGATCTCATAAGTGTGGAAGGCAGAGGTGGATGGAGTGAACATAAGTTGGCGACCGAGAATGAGATGGATGGATGGGGTGAAAGTGGAGTTGAGTAAGAGGGGGATGTCTGTTGAGGATGGAAGGGAGAAGGCAGAAGATAGGGGTGAGTGAAAAATGGCTGTGTATGGATGATACTGTGATGAACGTAAGGGAGTGGGTGGGGAATAGGGGGTTAGGGTGTGGTTATGTGTGAATGATATTTTGACGCAGCCCAAAGGGATTTCTCCCCGTCTTCAATATTTCTGCATGAGGGGACAGAGAGACGGGGGTCGCCGATTAAATGAAGCGGCCTTGCTGTGGATGTGCTGTGTCTTGCTGCATTGCTTTTGACCCAGGGCAGTGGGAGAGATACAGGGATGACCCGTCATCCAGGAGGAGCCAAGTTAAGAGGGAGGGAAGGAGGTGAATGGGAGTGGGGTGTGTGGGGATGGAATGAGTGGGAGTGGATTTTTTTCCTTTGTTTTTTGGATACCTCCCTCGTAAGGGGGAAAGGCCATTGATATACGTATGTATGTATATATATATATAGATCTTGACAGGGAGTATTTCCCTGGAAGAAATAATTCTATGAAGAGAGTTGAGACAACCACGCCATCCGCCTCATATAGAGCAATGATAACGTCCGTGCACATGATGAAGGATATAAATAAGATCGAGAGAATAAAAAGAATAACCAAGATGGTGAACCCCACGCAAAAAGAAAGGATATAAATGAGGTCGAGAGAATTCAAAGAGCAGCCAACACGGTCCTCAACCAAGCATTTCGTCAAAGACAGCGAGCGTTCCGACGACCCGACCGGAGACGCCATATGCAAATCCAGGGGCCACATCTCTGACACCTGTGGAGGAGACGACGCCTCCCTTCCTGGCTTACGAAGTCGTCAAAGAATTCACCATCTACGCCACTGATTGTCACCAGAACGTCCTTCAGTCCACGCATGGAATGGGGTCATTATTGACTTCCGATGGACACCAAATAATCTTAGTTTGCGACTGGAAACGACACGAGGTCAAGGAAATTAAATAGATAAATGAATAAATAAGTAAAGTGAAAAAAGTATCCGAAGGACGTCTCAAGAAACACAGCTTTCTATAAAGATGCGTCAGCTTGTAGTCCAATAAAAAACATAAACGGATTTAAAGCCGAGTTTGATCGATGAAGACAAAGGGGCGGAACCTGCTCGGGCGTAGCTCTTTACCTGTACATTACAATTAGGTAAACACACACACACACACACACACACACACACACACACAAATATCTATAGATATATATATATATATATATATATATATATATATATATATGTATATCTTGATAGCGTAGTTGGTTAGTTACTACGGGACTTATCATGTGATCGCTGAGTTCGAGTCCTCGGCAGTACCGCATTTCAATTTCTACATGTGGCCTCCATTGGTGCTCTCGATGTTGATGGCTTAGAATTAAAGTGCATTGTGGTTGTTAATATATATATATATATATATATATATATATATATTGACTATATTATGACAAATAAGATTGAAGGTGAAAGAAGTTGACAAGGAGAAATGGGAGAATTTTACGCCTTAACGTTTCGACCCGCAGGGTCTTGATCACAAAGCTAACAACTCAAACGTAACCGGATATGGGACGCTTCGGAGAGCTTGTTATTTTATCTGCGTATTCTTTTATTATTAATAAGCTTGTGGCTTTTGCTAAACATATAAATCCTTCTCTATGGTTAATGTTGTTATTAGTGTTGATATATGCTGCCTCAATTGTCTTCCTTAGTTTCTTTGATGATCCTTTATTTAATACGGTTGTGTTGTTCCAGTCTGGAAGGTGACCATGTTTATCCACATGTATTACTATGGAGTTAGATGTCCTATGGGCTTTTACGTCATTTTTATGTTCATTTATCCTTTTATTAAGTCCGCGACCAGATTCACCAAAATATGAAGAGGGACAGCTTTTACACGGGATTTTATAAACAACGCTGTTTTCGTTAGTGGGATTATTGTCGCTACGTGTTACCAAATGTCCTATTTTGCTACCTGACGTCCTAGCTATTTTGATGCCCGCTTTTAGGAGAAAAGTGTCTAGGTATGAATTAACATTAGAGTTTGGTACTGTGAAAGCCACAAGCTTATTAATAATAAAAGAATACGCAGATAAAATAACAAGCTCTCCGAAGCGTCCCATAAGATGACCCGTCCGTGTATAAAATATCCGGTTACGTTTGAATTGTTAGCTTTGTGATCAAGACCCTGCGGGTCGAAACGTTAAGGCGTAAAATTCTCCCATTTCTCCTTGTCAACTTCTTTCACCTTCAATCTTATATATATATATATATATATATATATATATATATATATATATATATATGTGTGTGTGTGTGTGTGTGTGTGTGTGTGTACACGATGTGATGATATTGGTTTCTAAGGAATCGTAGAAAGTTTGTAATGGCAAGAGGTGTTGGGTGGGACATTTTACCTCTGTTTTTTTAAGTTAGACCACAACTAAAGATTACATTGTGCGGGCCATAACCAGCGCTTCTATCCTTGGGGACAATATTGCACCAAAGAGGTGGAGTCACAGAGGTAATAAAGAAGAAATTTAAGGAGGGAAATAGAATGGAGGTATCTACTATAATAAAGTAGTAGCTTCTGTCTGTCTGTCTGTTTGTTTGATCACGAACTCCTCCTAGGGTTTTGCAGATAGACCCCCATAACCATATATATTCTTATACCCTATCACTCCAGGCACTTGGATAACTATGTTTCATTTAAAAATATATATTTTGGTTAGGGTTAAGGGTTAAAGTTAGGTGGGTTATGGTTAGGTTAGGGATGATTCACGAACTCGCAGCAACGCGCGGGTAATTTGGTTTGTAGAAAATAAAAGTGGTCATCATCTTTTCTTGAATGGAGATTATTCTCCATCCATAAAAGTATTGTGCATAACTCTGGTCCGTAGGGATGGCATTAAGGTACCCCTATAGTTTTTCACTGAAGGTTGTGACTAAAGATCGGAGTGACGAGGCATCATTGTACCCTCAAGCAAGTTCCCACGCGAGGGTGTATAGTAAGGATAATGGCATAATGGCTCTTGTACAGTGGGTGACGTACTCTGTTCAGCTTTCCAAGGAGGACTGATATATACCAAAGCCCCAGTCGATATCAAAGCCTAATTCGTTGCGACACCCCGTGTTTCATGGTCAGGTAAACGGTCCCTAAAAAGTGGATACAGGCTTCCCTTCCTTCCCAAAAGGGGAATAAAACCAGCGTAAGTGCGATGGTCAACCCATCCTAAGGGTGGTGAATTAAGTGATCAATTTTGCTATATATGGCTGCCATACGAGTGCTCTTCTCCCAATTTTTCCCAGGGCGTGTGAACACACCCTGGGGTTATGTACGCACTACGTGCCCACATTTGACCGGTGTTACAGTCCCCGTATGGAGCACAGTTCTAATTAACCGTATATATGGAACACTTGCACTAGATGATAGAGAGTATCTACGATTTCTTCTACTCTTTCTTCTCTCTTCCCTCTCGTCTACATCTCTCAAGGATCCACTGACGCTAATCAGTTATGCTTCTTACATATGTCATCTTCATTTCCCTCGTCATTCCGTCCACCTCTGGCGTCTTTCATTCCTTCAGCATTTTCGCCAGTTATTTTTGTCTCCATTTCTTTTTTTCAGTTTCTTCTATCTTACTCTTTCCTAGTTCTCTGTTCTCCCCAATCCCATCCATTCCTCTTGTTCTGATACCAGAACTTTTTGTTCTGTCTCTACTGTGCTTCGGTGAGTTTCTTTCCGTTGCTCTTGTCCACTTCCCTTTTCTTGGTCATCATCGTTTTCATTCCATATTTGTGTGAATTCTTTGTACTTCCTCACCCCCTACTCCAGATCTTTCATACTGCTCCTCCCTTACACTTACTTTTTTCCTCTTTATGTATGTGTGTGTGTGTGTCGCAGGAAGAAGTTCTCTCAAATTTTTGTGTGAATTCTTTGTACCTCCTCACCCCCTGCTCCAGATCTTTCATACTGCTCCTCCCTTACACTTACTTTTTTCCTCTTTATGTATGTGTGTGTGTGTGTGTCGGAGGAAGAAGTTCTCTCAAAGTACATACAATTAATAAGTGCAGAATTTGGCTCCCCCGACACAGATATCTCCTCTAAATCCATTTTGATGTCGATCATAAAGTTGTTCGTGAAGATATTTTCAAATGCACTGCTGCTTTTAAGGTCTGCTCCATCACGAACGGCGACACGGAGACGTCAGCCCAAGATCTACTCCTTGGTGAACTAGCAAAGAGCGTCTTGTCTGTACACTAACCGTAAAGACGCTTTGGGTCAGGACCTCGTTCTGTTTAGGAGCATTTCAGAGATATGCTTCGTTAGCTGGGTGAGCAGAACACTTGCTTGTTAATACACAAGGCCCTGGGAACTGCCTGGCTCAGATTCAAAGAACAAGACGGTGGGGAGAAAATTGTTTTACACCTTTGCGCTTCCCGGAGGCTGGCAATGCTTTTAACTGTGGTCTGAACGGTTTCATTCCACTCCAAGATCGCCATGCAAAGTAATGGGACGTTGGTCGTACAGACTACCGGTGCCGGGAGGAGAATGATTCCGGCTATATCCCACCGTAGGAACTGTGCCTACTTTCCTTGTAGTCGTAAAGACAATGGAGGATACCCTCAGTAAGGAATGATAAAGCCCATGTATGTGTCTTTGTGTATATATATATATATATATATATATATATATATATATATATATTATAATGTACATACATATATATCTGCATACATATACATATATATCTACACACAGATGTGTATATGTATATATATATACATATATATATATATATATATATATATATATATATATATATATACAGACATGACAGAATTGAATAGACACCAAAAGAAATCGTTTAATTTATTAAACAAGAAATTGATATAATTAAAGTGCTTATAAATGGTCACAATGTGAATAACTAATACTTGGTTGACATGCCCTTTGCTTTTTTCAATGCAAGGACCCTTCAAGGCATGCTAGTGATTAGTTCACGAATATCATCTCGAGGGATTTCTTGCCATGTTTCCCGCAGTAATCCTAAGAGTTCGGGCTTTGAAGATGGCTTCCCGTTTCTTTTTGCGAAGTTGTCGGTCTAATACACCCCAGAGGTGCTCAATAGGGTTCATATCCGGGAACTGACTTGGCCATGGAAGTTTCCTGATCCCATTTTGGCTCAACCAATTTTGTGTTGCTTGAGCAGTGTGGGAAGGAGACTATCTTCCTTAAATAGGAAGACATTTTTACTCATTCTACCACTGGAGAATATTGGAATGAGTCCTTTCTTTAATATAGAAGCATATCTGCCTGAATTAATGTTTCCTTGACACTCCACAAGCTCTGATCGACCATCACTCCAAATTACACCCCACACCATTATTGAAATACCCTCATGTATCACTGTTGGCTGCAGTCTTTTGAGGTCAAACTCTTGACTACAGAGTCTCCAGACCCACACTCTTCCACTGTCTGAAAGTAATGCGAATCGTGACTCATCAGAGAAAATGACAGTGCTCCAAAAGGCCACAGGTCTCTCCACCATCTCAACAGCACTTGATATTACCTGGACGAAGGAGTGGTTTCCCTCTTGCAGCTCTGCCATAGTAACCCAGCTTGTGGAGATACCTGACAGCTGTTCTGGGACTGACATCAGCTTGTGCTGCTATGTCAGAGGCCTTTCAACGTGGATCCTCTTCTACATTTCTTTTGACAAGACGCAGGGTTCTTTCTGAGGACCCGGGACGACCTGAATGAGGTTTTGTGGCCTTCTTGCCCTCTCTGGTGAATTGTACAATCACTCTATTAACAGTAGAAAAGGGTATTGACAGATTTTCAGATATTTTGCGTTGACTAAGTCCACCTTCATGTTGACCCACAATACGACCTCGCTGAAATTCAGATAAGTGTACTGCTCCTGTGGTTCGTGGCATGCTTGATTAATCTTATATGTAATCTGAAACATAAATCTAGGTAAATGTAACATATTAGGTAAATTTGAATAACATTAAACATTAAATAAGAGTAGAAATGCATTTTTCTTGGTGTCTATTCAATTCTGTCATGTCTTTATATGTGTGTGTGTGTGTGTGTGTGTGTGTGTGTGTGTGTACTGTGTGTGTGTGTGCAAGCGTGGGTGCGCACGCACACCTCTACGATTGCTATTACTACTACTACCACTACTACTACTACGACTATCATTATACTACAGCTACTGCTACTAAACTACTACTCATCATAGCTTATCACTCCAGACAGACAGCCATTCAAGTGTTCTTTGGTTAATTTTGACCAGGTCAATGTTGTCTAAATTGGTTGAAACTACTACTACTACTACTGTACTATTACTGCTGTTGCTACTATACTACTACCACTACTATGCTATACTATATTATTTTGTACTTCTACTACTATACTACAACTACTTTTTCTTTCTATAGAACATCGCAACCCACCCAATACGGGTGGGTCCAACCAGTCCCCAGAAGTAATGGGAGGGAGAGGGAGAGGGAGGGGGAGAGGGAGAGGGTGATGAACTACTCTTCTTACCCCTGTGGTAGAAATGAATGTTGGAGATGGTGAGGCGAAGTTTGGGAAAGAAAGAAAAAAGATAGAACTTGAAATTATTTGTTGTTCATTTATCTCTATAGTTTTCAGCTATCATTTATTCGTTTATTTGTTTGTTTTTATTTATTTACATTGACTTATATGAAGACTTATATTCACTTACATAAAATACGAAGCCACAAAAGCCCTATCCATATTTAAACAGGCAGTGCCGTAGTATTGCATGTAAATTTATGAAACTTGATCCATTCTAACCCCATACGGGTGTATGTTATCATATCCCTATGTGCGTGTGCATGATGAACCATCTGAAGTCCATTGGTGAACAAAAGCTTCTGCCAACCTCTTTCATGGCGCGACGACCTTTCCCACGTCACTTCTGCAAACTTCTCGGGATCTCACTCCCGCCGGCGGTTGGCTAGCCATTCTTCGCCGAGCTGACCATTGCTCCACGTTCATTCTCCCTCTTTCTCTCTCCCTCTCTACACATCTATATCTGTCTTTTTGTCTGCCTGTCTATCCGTTTATTTACATGTACCTATCCCTGTCCCTCTCCTTTTTTTTTGTGTCTGTGTGTGTTTTTCTCAGCACTGATTTTTCAGTTGTTCTCTACACACTCTTCCGCTCTTTTTCCATCGAGTACATGTTAGAGACCCATAGATAATAGCTGGAAGTTTGTTACGATTGTAGAATCGACGTTTCAGATTTACAGGGAGGAGCTTGTCATGTTTCAAAGGTTATTGGATATTTTCGTCACAATTTGGTAGTTTTTTCTTTCTTTCATTTACATGAATGATGTATTATTGAATTTCCTTTCCTCGTCTAACGACGTTGAATTGTTTAGGATTTTGCTCTACTCATTTGTAAACCGAAAATGAGACTTCCTGTGGATGACACTAGTTATTCCATACAAGTTTCCCTCCGTCTTCGGATACTAAACAGTGTCATTCATAGTCTTCAAGTACTTCAGAATATTCTCCATCACAATCTCTTTTTCCCAGCAGACCTCTCAGAAAGTCCCGTCCGGGCAGACTGCAAAGAATTTTAGTGTCACGATTCGTACGACTGTGATCCTGGTCGGAACCCGACATTTATAGCCATCTACTTCCTGCCTTGACAGTCGCAACATGGTGCAAAGGTGACGAATTTTATTGCAGCTAAACACCTTTCAGCGTCAGCCTCTACATCATCCTGTCTTACTTTTTCTTCTTCTTCTTGAGTTTCTGGAGACGAATCACAGTGGTGTCGTTCATAAAGATGGTCATTTATGAAATGATAAACGCCCTATTTGTCTATACCCCCTTTGTTACTTGCAGCATTGTGGCATCGGCGCTGGGAGCCCGAAAGTGGTGGTGGTCCAGTTAGGGGGCGTCGGAGAGGATCATCTCCTTGTCACTCGTCTTCAGATCCCATCAACACCTTCACCTCGGGACAGCACTCGGCCATCAAACCGAGGCCCAGGATCTCCGTCACCTCCGACTCTCTTTCTTACTCTCACTACGGTAGAACAAGGAGGGCTGGCAAATGGACGCTGTTCCCCTCCTCTTCCTCTTTACCAGCTGGGAAAAGAAACCGAATCACATTGGTACAGTACTGACAATAGCCCAACGTTGCTCCCTGAAGACGTCTATGGGAGGACCCAACCTTAGATTCTGACGACTACCCGTTACCAGCACGAGGAGGAGGAGGAGGACTGCTTCTGTTCTGCCTAGTCCAAGACCTTTTCGAAATCCACAAAAGTCATGCATACAGGATAATCATGTTCTCTAACCAGTTTGATGAGTTGATTCATTGCCTCTAAATGATCTGTAATTGAATACCCCGCTTCTACAACCTACATATTGTACAGGCTGTTTATTTTATTTTTATTATATATATATATATATATATATATATATATATATATATATATATATATATATATATATATATGTGTGTGTGTGTGTGTGTGTGTGTGTGTGTGTGTGTGTGTGTGTGTGTGTGTGTGTGTGTGTATTATAAAATGAATTTGTGAGGCTTTTCGGAAAGGGTCTATATACATTTAGCAATGAATTAATGAAACAATAAGACTATAAGTGCTAAGGTCTTTTTTAAGGCAGAATTTAAAAATGACACTGCAACACAATTTAGAGGATTTTCCGTTGACCCCGAGAACATAGGTGAGGTAATCTTTGCATTTTTAAAAAGATGATGTAGCATGGCATCTTCCTTTGGCCATTTTCGTCATTAATTTGAGAGGAATGGAGGAGGACACTTGCAACTGGTGATGCATTCTTCACATTGATCGATGTGTACAGTGGCTGAAGCATATTAAGAGTCTTCTGCTCTTTCTGTCATCGTATTCTACACAATTGTGGCTTTATGATTTTTAAAGGACCGAGCCATGTCTTCCCAGGTTAGTCTGTGTCGGGCCTGCAATTGACTGTTACATTTTGACATTGGTTCTTTTTCACGTTCCAAAATTGGTTTTCATCGTTTAACTTCATTCTTTTGATTTCCCTTTTTTCCACTTACGGTGAGTGAGTAAGGGGAGATACGATATGTGTAACCTATCAGCATAATCTATCAGCATAACCATATCAGCATAACCATATCAGCATAACCTATCAGCATAACAACGATGTAATATTGTTCTGAGTGACTTGGGTGATGCTCTTGAGAGCAGAGAGAGGGTTCCCGGACTGGTGGCTCCTGGCCCAATCCCAATAGTGTTGATATATTTTATTTGTTATTTACATTATTATAGTTTTTATTTATTAATTTATTATTATTATGATTTTTTCGCATCCGACCTAGATATGGACCAAAAGGTCTCCTGTCGGCATGCTTCGTCTTCGTAATCATTTGTGATCCTTTGTACTTGGAAGATCCCAT
>NC_134797.1:18075040-18100040 GCF_046742065.1 Oratosquilla oratoria | reverse complement strand
GGGGTATGGGCTCCTTCCCTTCACCTCCCACGAGGGCCCCAATCCGCCGCCCTGTGTTATTTGTTCTAAGGTGAGCCCTGGGTTTGGCGTGCCGGATAAAAGTCGTTAGTGTGCAACCAAGTTTTGCACGCGTGCCAAGGGTTGCCCACCCCTGGACTAGAATGAAGAGGATCACTGACAAGGGAAGACGAATATTCAAAAAGAAATGAAGAAGTTACGAAGGAATCGAAAGACTAAGTTAAAATGAGAATGGGGACAAGGAGGAGGAGAAGGAGTGTTAAGCCACGGAAAGACGAAGATAATGGTAAAGGTGGGAATGAAGCAGCAATGAAGGAAGGAGAAGGAGAGAGAACCCAGGGTGTGCATCCGCATACGGGGCCTGCAGGAGTGAGCGAAAATGGCGGAAGAGAGGGACAAGAACATAGGCAATGTTGGCTGGCTGGCTAGCTAGCTAGCTAGCAGAAGTTCTAGTCGAGAAGAGAAGGACAGATGGAAAGAGTAACCAGAGATAAGAAGAAAGCGAACGTTGGTTCAAGAAGGGAGAGGAGGAAGCAAAAGGAGGAGTAAGAGGGGGGAAAAAACGACAGCTGAGGGTTTGGAGGCGCCGCTTGAGGAGAGGGACAAGAGTTATAGGAAGGTCAAGGCAGAAGAAGGGAGGAAGCGGATAATCAAGTGGCTTACGTGGGGAGGTAGGGGTGGGGGTGGGGGGGGAGAGGAGAACGAGACGGGCGTAGGAGAGGAGTCGGGCGAAGGAGCGAAGTAGGAGGAACAAGCGACCGACCACGACCCCCTCCGTCGTCGTCGTCGTCGCCGTCGTCGTCGTCCGAGGCCCCGACCGGGGGAACCCCACCGAAGGAAGAGCCGCCGACGAGGAGTGCTGCCGCGCGCCGCCTCGCTCATGTCTGGAGGAGGTACCGGAAAGGGGAGAGGGAAAGAGAGAGAGAGAGAGCAGGAGTCAAAGAGAGCCTCTCGTTACGAGGGAACATCCCCGGCCGGCATGCAGCCGCCAGCCATCCAGCCTTGGCTCGGCCCACCTCACCTCCCGTCGCATCGCCGCCTAAAGTTCTCCTGCTGCTGCCTTCTCCTCCTCCTCCTCCTCCTTCTGCCGAGTCCGTAGCTGGCTCTCCAGAGCCCAAAAGCCGTAGTTTCCCCCGTGCAGGCCGCCTCCACAAGAACCTCCTACCTCTGCCTCTGTGCAACAGACACCGGTAACTTCTTCCGTGGGGATCATCCCTCCCCTCCCGGCCGGGCAGCATGACCTGTGACGCCATCCCACACAGGAGATCCCCCCCTCCCCCACCCACCCCCTGCCTCTGCTGCGTAACCCAGACTACAGTCACCCCGGCGTTCCCACAAATTCCCCAGGAAGCCTTACGCTCGCTTCCTAGTGCTTTAACAACAACATCCCCCTTCCCTATCTCCTTGTATCCCCGTACACGCCCACGCCCCCACGACTGGCCGCAGCCGCCGCCGCCGCCGTTGATTGGAAACGCCGACAATGCCGCTGCTGTTACCACTGCCGGCGGCGGTTCTACAGCCACCACTGCCGCCGCCGCCGCCAGGTAATCCGTCCTCGGCCGCAGGTTGCACTCGTGACCCCGTCGGCCGCCGCACACCCTCGTCACGCCCCGCTTGCTTGCCTCCTGCCTCCTCCACCTCCTCCTCCTCCTCCTCCTCCTCCTCCTCCTCCTCCTCCTCCTCCTGCCTCCTCGTGCCGGTAACAAATAGTCGTAAGAATCTAAGGTCGTCCTCGTACGTCCTCCTCCTCTTCCTCCTCCCCATCTCACCCCGTCATGACTGACTCTGACTGTCGAACATTGTAGGGGCAAGCAGGCAGGAAGTTCACTTAAGCTGTGTTGCCCCTTCTTGCGCCGAGTGGCGGCGCCAGTCAAAACAATCCATGTAACCTGGATCTCACTCCTTGTGGGTAATGAACATGCTACACATTCCACAGCAGCCTCTGGAGGGGAGAGCCGTTCCGTGAGCACCTTGACTCGGCCCGGAAGATCCAAACGGCCACACCGTCCTTCGGCTGGACAACGTTGTCTTGTGTGGCGGCTGCTGCTCAGAGAGGGATCTGCCGAGTACGTCAGCATGATGCGTCCAAGTGGTTGATCGAGAAACCATTAGTCAAAGAACCCTCTTTCAGCTCTCGACAAGATCACCCGGGGTTGCTCAAAACAAGATTTTGGAAATTGTTCGGTGTGTGGACAATTTTTAACACGGTTGGTGTTGCCTACCAACCACCAGGAAAAGAAGTGCAAAGAAGAACAAAAACTAAAGTGAAAAAATATATATTAGCGAAATAGAAATGAAAGGATACAAGACTTTAACAAGTGTCTCTTTGTATATGTATGTGTGTATATATATATATATATATACATATACATATATATATACATATATATATATATATATATATGAGGGAGAAATTCGCTAATAGCAGCGACATAAATCCGATAATTTTTATGACAGTTGCATGCAGGATTCGAACCCACTGCACTCGGCCATCCGTAGATTACCGTAACAGTGGTCTAGGGCGCTGTTACGGTAATCTACGGATGGCCGAGTGCAGTGGGTTCGAATCCTGCATGCAACTGTCATAAAAATATATATGTATATATATATATATGTAATATATATATATATAATATATAATACATATATATATATATATATATATATATATATATATATATATATATATATATATATATATATATATATTGGTGTTATGTTCACCTTTGTACTATGTTTCTGTTAACTTGGCGATGATTTTCTTCATTAATGCTGACTGTAGAGCCTGTAGTTCTTACATCTCAGTCAGTCTACTCCACATAACTTCATCATTTCTTGTCTCAGTAATCATGCCAGTACATGATGTATATCACAAATAAAAATACTCGTGTATCATAACATTTCAGTAGGACCAGGTAAAATGCAAAGAGCTTTTTTGGGCGTTCACAGGGGAGATCCCAGACTAGTAAGGTCGAATCGATTTTCTTGATTTTCGAAAGAGACGAAGATTTTTCAAACTCAAAACTTCATCTGCACCCCTTAGGCCGACCGTAGGTGTAACTGACATTCCCCTGAAGTTCCTTCTGGTTATCAGCCTCATGAAGAATGTCACCTTTCGGGAAGGTCCGAAGAGGAAGGATGTCAGAAAATCGTAGTAGCGTCCACATTCTCTTCTTCAGTTTTTGTTTCTCATTTTCAATCAGTCTTTATCAAGTGGTCTGAAAATCAGAGAATGGAGGAAAAAAAAACGGAGTTCAACAGAAGAGGACCCATCTTCGACTTTGACCAAGGGAGAAGAGGGGGCTGGTATCATGAACTAGACTTGAAGAATCTCTCTATCACTGTGGCGTGGTGTAGTGTTGGAGAAATTCTTCAGAATGAAGCTGGGAGTGAAGAAGATTTTACAACCGGTGGCTGTCACTTGCCCTGGCTGTGTACAAGTACACACAGGGCAAAAGTAACCGCTTCAGTCAATGCTGGTGTGTTGGTCGTCTCGTATGTGGGTAGAGTACTTCACTCCATACTATATAACACATTATAGAAGGCTGCATTGCACACATTCACGCACCCCAGCAACACAACATATACTCTATAAGGGCTTTGTGGGAAAAGCTCGTTCTAGCCATGGCTTTCCTAAGGTAGACGGTACTGCTCGGCCAGCCTAGGGAACGACGACAACAACGTTATAAAATTTATAATGAACGCGTACGTGTGTCGTGAGTTGTATGGTACTCTTGGGGAGATCCTTGACTACTAAGGAAGGACAGGTAGCATAGCACTTGACCGGAACTATGTAGAGTATTGCTACATACATTCTTCTTCTTCTTTTTAATACTCTAACGCGTATGGTGTGTTATTAATATACTTGAGTCAGCTTCTCCGCTAATTTGATGAAATTGGTGCAACGATCGAGAAAAAAAATCTGGCAATCGTAAGGGTAACGGTAAAAGTAACGGCAATATTGTGAACAGTTTTATGACTCCGGAGAAATCTATAAGGGAATTTTCAGCGTCGAAGACCGTGGGAATGATGCATAATGATCGAAAATGGAAATAGGTAAAAGAACGAATGAAGGCGACAAGAGAATGGGGGATTTCGTAAATGAAAATGGAGAGCCATACCTGAATTTGATTGACACGGGAGGGTTCCTGTCTCCCCAAGAGATAACCCTAGGTGGAGGAGACACAGGAGATTCCCACAGAAGAACTTATGGCTGAAGGAGCAAGTTGGTCGAACCTGCCGAGGGTTGTTTGGAGTGGGATGGGAAGGGCGTCTGCATGGGAACCTGTTCGGGGAGACCGTGGAGGGTACTGGCGCCGGCGTGTGATTGAAGCAACGCGCCCCCTGGCGTATGCCCTCGATGATGATGATGATGATGATGATGGAGGAGGGGAGAAAGAGCAGAAGGACGGGAGGTGATGTAAGAAGGACAGCGAAGTGAGGAAGATGGTGAGAATGATTAATTAGGAGAGTGGCGAGTGTCTGTGAGGAAATAGATTTACTTTACAGAAAAACAAAAATGTTCGAAGTAAAGAGGGCGAGAGAGGCAGAGGTGATGAGAAATGGTGATGGCGAGGAAAGCGCCGTGGAGAGATTCCCCAACGAACAGAGAGAGAGCTCCTCAATATATGATTCTTCTATTCGTTTGGTTGCTAGCAGACGGTTTTATTCTACTGAAACAAATACTTCCCAGCACTTTTATTAAACTTATTGCGAGAAATATCTTCACTAGGATTCCGACTTGAACTTTGGTCACCGGGAAGAAATCAAATCAACTGAGGAGAACTTCTCCCAGAAGAAAAACGAAATTGGGGCTAAGGAAAATGAACACTCCCATATGGAACCGAATGCCATCCCTCCTTCCGACGATGATGTTGCCGATGGGTGGCTGTCACTTCCGGCAGACATTCTGGGTGAGCACTTGATGAGTCCGGCAGCAGTGAAATTCTTCTCTTCGCCGAAACCGGAATCGCTCCAGAACTGTGATCGCGACCTGAAGGCACATCAACGAAGATCGAATCGAGACGTGGTTCTCTGTCCCGAAGAAAGAAAGTCCGATGGAGGCTCTCGTCCATCAGGAGGCGATTCTGACTAGCGGTGCTCACGTGGTTGATGGCTGACTGGCGGCGCGGCGCGGCGCCGCGCCGTGACAGCGGGCGACCTGACAAATAGCTCTGAGGTCGACCGCTAGAAGGAAGTGGCGGCGGTTGGACCGGCGGCTGAGTTCGCACCGTCGGCGAAGGTATAGGAAAGCGATTTGTGAGGAGGACGGAGGACTAACGAGACAGAAAAGTCTGTCTACAACACGTTGCATAGGAGGCGAGAACGGGACAACCAGAGGCTGTGCGGGTGTCCTCCAGTACACAGGTTTTGTGTTTTGGAAGTAAAGCAAGAGTCCGGAAAATTGGCTCTAACAGCCTTGGGGGGGAAAAAGAAAAAAACTTCCGGTATAGAAAGGGTCGAAGTGGGCTACAACACCTTGGGATGGAGAGCCACGGAAAGCCCTCGGTTAACGATCTCGCAACAACCAAACTGTATTTTGAGCCTAAGGAAGAAAGAGGCGTGGCATGACGCCAGTCTCTCGGCCTTATGATATTCGTCGAGGTGAATGAGTTTTACGTGAATGCAAGCGTGGGAAGAAGAAGTCGCTGCAGATTTGTAAGGCCTCGTCGACGTCGCCGCCGTTTTCGCCGCTGTCGTCGTCGTCGTTGTCGTCTTGGTCCGATAAGCCAAAGGGACAATGTCGGACACGCCTAGTAAAGGAGCGGCAGGCAAGATAACGGAAGAACGAGTTGTCGTCGCCGAGGAACCTTGAGGTCTCCAAGACTTGGCCTTGTGGCCAGCAACGACTGGAACAGCATGTGTTCTTACTGAAGAGTAGTGGGAAAAGAGAGAGGCGTCGTTAAGAAAAGCTGTTATGATGGGAGAGGGGGAACTGAGTATAGGACTGCAGTATTCTTTAGCAGCATGTCGAAGTCTGTCACCAAATCCCTTACAACTAACTTCGGGCTTCATTCTAGTGAAGTTTACAATAGATAAAGCTGAAATAGATCCTCCAAAGGTCCAGGAACTTGGTTCGTGCGCTGAGGATATCTCCAGATATCAAAATCAAATCGTCTGATGACAATGAATAGGTTATATCGAAGTAGGGTTAATCCCATATTGGGCTGAAGATAATTCTCACAACTGAATAAAATCGCATGGCGGCTGTAAATAACCCTGTCGCTGCGTCTTGCTCCCTTTTAACCAACTCCAGCTGCCGTCAGGCGATTTTATTCGGCTGAAGGAGACTCCTGTCACAGTGGAAGGGAGCCATCACACTGTAAAATTGAGCGTATTGTTTGAGCTCACCCGGTTAAGTGTCGCACGTTTGGATCTACGTCCAAATCTCCTTCTTTTCGAATAAATAGATTAACTAGATATCGACTAATTTGCCTCTTAGCACCCGGGAAAGCTAACATCGACTACCCTCCCTCCTCCTCCTCCTCCTAGTACTAGCCACTTCCTCACGTCCGCAGAGCACAGACACCATTCCACCGTTTCTTCCGGGAGAGATCTACGGGAGGTCACGGTGATCGGTGCCGGCTGTCGTAGGGCTGCTGTGTGCTCCCTCAGTTTGATCTCAAATCTCAAGTATGAGGTTTTCATTTCGATTCTCGACCGAGGGCTGTCCAGACACACAGGGCAAGGTTGGCGGCCTACTGCCAAAAGCTCTTTGCTAATAGGGTCCACAACACTTGGATGTAGAGGCAATTGGCTTTATTCCCTCTCCGAAGCTGTCGAAGGCCCCTTCCTTCCAGACACCCTGATTCTGGAGTCCTGATGTGGGGCTGTTACGAATTGCGTTTACGCGGCGTGTGCTCCGTGTAGGTCCCGTCTCAGTGACTTCCCAATTCAAACGGTATTATTTAGCAATTATTAGCGATAACAATCGCTTCTATCCAGTTTAAGGGGACAATATAGCGTCGAAGAGGTGGAGTCTTAGAGGACTTAGAAGTGGCAAAAGAGAGACTTAAGGACGACGGTAGAAATGGCTAAAAGTGATTAACATTCTTTTCAGAGTGGAGACTAACTCCCCAGTCGTAAATGAATGCTGCGTGCGTAACTCTGGGCCGTAGGGGTGTCGCTAAATTTTCCCCCTTAAAATGCTGACTGCACGAAACTTACGTAGTCCGTGTCCCAGACGAGGCCAAATGTAACGGGACTATGGATGGACGGGGATTGAAACCAGGGAGTCGTTCCGTCCGTCCAGGGGTCAGTGTTCGTCAGCCGTTAGGCCCAGGAAGTTCGATCAAACAACAACAACTCAAACAGTCTGACAAGCCGATGTCGTGGGCCACACATAACAACATATATGCGTGGTATGTGGTGGGTTGCAGAGGGGTGTAAATTGCCCGAACCAAAGTATGTCGACCTTTGAGCAGTTGCGTAGGCGGTGGACGACAGCTGCGCGCGCGTAGCCAGCAGCTGCTCTGCTCTCCCATCAGTAGTTGACTGAAACGGACAGGTTGACGTAGCGTGCGTGCGTGCGTGCATGACCATTTGAGGGAATGGATGGCGAATGAACACCAGGTGGGGTGCCAGTTAAATGCAATGAGCCATCTTCAGCTGTTCACGGTGGGGGACGCTTTGTGCAGCTCGGGAGTCGTGGAGGTTTTCTGGGGGTTGTAGTTCGAGTCCTGAGATTTAAAAATGTTTCTCTGATATTTCGACGGAAATAACCGGCGCTTCTGTCCTTTTGGACAATATCGTAAAGAAGAAATTTAATAGAGGGACATAAGTTCAAAGTGATCAGCATTCATTCTTTTTTGAATGGGAATTAGTTTTCATTCATAAAAGAATAATCCGTGTCTCTGGTCCGTAGGGGTACCACTGAAGTCCTTAATATATTCACCACAATTTTTTTTTTTTTTTTTTTTTTTCAATCAGTACCTCTTTTTTTTCAACAAGGGGATGATTTGCTTCCAGCATCGTTCCGTCGTGCTGCGAGCATAGATGCGGTCGGTCACACACGTATTGAGTTGCCGATATCGGCAACTTTTCTTGCTCCGGCTGTGTCGGGCTAGTGAGATTTGTTGTAGACATTCAGCACAGCATGCGTAGTCCTTATTGCACGTTAGAAGTTATCAGTGCTGAATGTGAGAGGGAGCATACGTCGCGAGGCGCTTAGCTGTGACCGAAGCCGACACCTTTAGTGACTGTCGGGGTAGGTAAGTAACAGTCACTTGTGGGAAACGGAGAGGAGTGAGTTCAGGACTCGAACCCGCGACTAGAAGGCTGCAATTGCCGCACGGTTCCAATGGCGCCGCCAGCGCAGACGATTTGTGATGACGATGTAAATATTATCTAATTATAATGTATTCCTTTTAGAATATTAATTGGTTCTTGAATTTTTAAACTAACTCTCCCTTGTGTAATGTAGACTTCACTTGAACGCTGTTGAAGCATAAATGATATTGTACTATTTATAGATCAGATGGATTAATAATATAAAAAATAAATCAAATATAAAAGCGGTGGTGACGTGGCAATAGTGGCAGATTATTATTATTATCATCATCATTATTATTATTATTATTATTATTATATTATTATTGTGGGAATGTCTCGTAATATAAACATGTATGGTTAAAAAATTTAAATGTCTCATCATCTTTGAAAAGCGTCAACAAACAAGTACAATAGCAACTGTAATGTGAATATAAAAAAAAAGGTGACAGA
Source organism: Oratosquilla oratoria (assembly GCF_046742065.1). Classification (NCBI taxonomy): domain Eukaryota; kingdom Metazoa; phylum Arthropoda; class Malacostraca; order Stomatopoda; family Squillidae; genus Oratosquilla; species Oratosquilla oratoria. The sequence goes on along the minus strand of NC_134797.1, from coordinate 18,091,301 downwards.
ATACACGCGTACTAGTGCTAGACTTTGTCTCCAGATGGCAGTGTCGTCGGTTGGGTCGGGTTTCGTACAATATTGTGTGACCAGTAGGACAGTTTGAATCGACAATATTGACGATTCGCTCGCACATGTAAACAGATTTAAAAAAATAGATAAAATATGATGAAGAAAAGTGAAAGGAGATCACGTGACAAGCTCATTGTTCACGTGTACGGTTGTTATTATATTGCCGTCGCAGTATACAGAGAGGAGTTGCGTGCGGTTAAATTACAAGAACCAACAGCCCTTCTCGTTAACCAAGCCCGTCTCCATTGCAGTTAGAAAGTAAAAATAATGATAGAATAACAATTATAATAATAGTAATGATGATAATGATAATAGATAGATCAATAAATAAATAGATAAAAATCTTCTCCAACATGGAAAAAGTACATTTCGGCGTCTTTTTTCATCAGTGTCATATATATATATATATATCTATATATATATATATATATATATATATATATATATATATATATATGTATATTTTTTTTTTTTTTTTTTTTTTTTTCAAATAAAGAGTTAGAAGAATAAAATACTTCATTCCTTTAGATGTGGAGTGAGGATTTTCCTCTGCTGAATAAAATCGCACAACGACAATATAGGTCGTGTAACATAGCGAAAGGCTTGATCGAGATGAGATAAACCCAGAGTAAGGATTAAGGTTTCTCTCATCCTCTCTCTCTCTCTCTCTCTCTCTCTCTCTCTCTCTCTCTTAGTTGAATAAAATCGCCTGGCGGCAGCTAGAATATAAGGCTCGTGTTACATAACTTAGCTAAAGGATGGTAAACTTCCTCAACTGATGGAAATTGTTTGACGTTAACCAGAGAAACGAAGCCCCTAATTGGCCTCATTGGGTGGCCCTCAGTTGATTACAATCGTCTATGTTTCGCCTTAATAAAAACTACGAAGTATCACTGGCCGTACATTTATAACCTTTCCCCAGTCCTGAAAGTATAATTTAGAAATATATATATTGGAAACTACTGGTAGATTTAGTAGATGAGCCAGCAAATGAGAACAGGTTAACTAGAAAACCAGGTGAAAGTTTTCTTTTCGTATGGACGACAGCGTTCGCCAAAGTTGTCGAAAGATTTTAAAAGTACGACCAACAGTGTCGATAGAGTTCGTTACGTCTTCCTCTGTACGGAAATGGAACGAGACACCAGGATCACGGGAGTGAGGATAATCTAGTTATGTACTCAGACGACAGTACTTCTGTCGCCAGTATCGACAAATAGAATTCTTCGGCGCCACTTGTAACACGCATTCGGTAAGAGAAAGGTTATTAAGTCTTATATAATTTGGAGAAAAAAAGGAAATTGTCTGTCTGTCTTGAGAACAGAAGGTATCAGAAGATTTCGCCTGTTCGTTGATACAAATTACGAAGAACTCACACTACGTGATATCTAAAGAACAAATCAGTTGTTTTGGGTCCTGGAAATTAAGACTATGTTTGGGATCAACGTTTGTGAATTCTTAGCTTATGTTCTGTGTGAGCTGATCCCACTGTTACCGGAGGTATGTTATGGAGATTATCACTTTCCCTGTTGCTGCTGGCAAGAGGTTTCCATCAGCTGAATAAAGTGTCTTGGGGGCAGCCAGAACACGTCTGTAAGTTGACGACAAGGGTCAACTGCGACGCCAGCCAGGACAAGGAGACACGTCGGTTCACAATCGATCATTTTTCGTCCTCTGTAGAATGGAGGAGACTGCAAGAGACCATAAGGCCTACACTAGGTAGTTACACGTCCCTTACCACCTTTCATCACCTATCCATGAAATGATCTTCTTTTGAAAAACAACCAATAGTTTCAGTCAGGGGTCACTACATAGGTACTAAGTAACCACTCTGTCGGTAAACCAGTTCTACAAAGGAATTACAAAGGCGGAGCATGCCGACAGGAGACCTTTTGGTCCATATTTCCTCCTTAAACATAACTCTTGCTTAAACCCCTATGGCTGCAGAAGGTTTTCAACTAAATATAATCGCCTGGCGATGGCCATGATAAGAATTACAAGCTCCCAACTGAGATGTAAGGGTTAATATTATTCCAGTTCTGGGTAGAATATCCCCCGCCCTTACCCACCATGTCCCCGATGATCATGCGTGTGTTAGAACCAGGAAAAAATGGTGCATATTGACACAATGTGAATATTTTTTTTACGTCACTCTGTTAAAGGGATTGGTTAGGTTCCTCTCTCTTTCTATCTCTCTCTCTTTTCTTCTCTGTCGTCTGGCGATATTACTCAGGGGTAATGTCATCATTTTATCAGGACTTGGATATAAGTTAAGTGTAGGTGGAAACAATTTCTCCAACCATGTCGTCAAATAATCAAATAAGTTTCCAGCCGAGGCGATTTAATGTAACACAGTTCAAACATTTGATATTCACTCGGAGAAAGACAGTAAAATGTTTTAATGTTTTTCTTCCTTATTCATTCGACCTCGTAATAGATTGAGAGCTCTCTTGTCGACAAGTTTTATCACTGCGCCTCGTTGTACCAAATGTGTCTGCTTTGTCTTTTTGGTATACTCTGCTTGGCACTTCAACATCACATACACCATCTACACATGCCTGTGGGATTCAAGGGCTTTCACAGGACACTAATCTGAGACCATAGATCCAATCATGTCCTCGGTGGGTCAGGTGAACCAGGTGGACCTCAGCCTGTGGGGCCCATGTGAACCCTGAGGGGACCACAGGGGACGCAAGTGGGGCCAGGGACCGAAAAATAGTGTGAGTTAGTGGATATTTAGTGATATAAGTCAGTTGGAATGTGGTCTCTAGGAGGCTCAGCAACAGCATCACATAAGGGAGGATGCAAACTTCGGGCTTTCATCCATACGGGTGAGGGGGAAGGCAACATAAGGCTTGTGAATCTGTAAGAAAAGTATTAAAAAAAGAAAATTGTGATGACAAAGTTCTTTCTGTGCTGCATTTCCAAGTCTTTCGGTAGAATGTTGATTTCTATTTTCAAATCGGCAACTTGGATTTTTAATATGCACGAGTCTTTATCCCAACGCACACACACACACACACACACACACACACACACATATATATATATATGTATATATATATATATGTGTGTGTGTGTGCGTGTAGATATGTGTATTTTTTCTCTTTCCTTCGTTTCTTTTTTCTTCTTTTCTTTCTTATTTTCAGCATTTATCAGTAGTGCCCCTCGCCATATGGTTTGTTTTAGGCGTACCTAGCTTGAATACCCAAGGAATAAATTTGACACAATGATACACTTTCATCACGTAAAAAACAGAAAACAAAAGAAAGTGATAAAGAATCGAAAACCACAAATAAACAAGAAACATAATCAACGAGGGGACAACGAAAGAATAAAGAAATTAACTGTAGATAACAAAAAGAAAAGTATCGAAAAGGAACGAAAAAATAACGATTCCTGTCATCAGTCGACAACTTTTTTTTTTTTTTGTATGTGTGTGTGTGTGTGTGTGTGTGTGTGTGTGTGTGTGTGTGTGTGTGGCTTCTTAGTTATTTTAGACACCCAGAGGCCAACTTCAGTCAAAATTTTTGGGCACAAGGACACCAGGGTTTGAAGACCAACGACTTCAAGATTATTTTTCCCTTAAAATTCGAAAATCTCCAATATACGAAACAAAACCGCATTAAAAAAAATATCAATATTATAAATTTTTCTGGTATCTGGAATTTCGGAACATTTTCTTCCGAATGTTATTAGGGATTTTCGAATTTCAGATTTTTTTTTTTTTGTGCACCAGACATTGGTCGTTGGGTGTCTCGCACCATGCATGCTTGTTTTTTCGTAACCGTAACATTCTTTATACATTATTTTATGGTATTCGCTCAGTGATCTAAACCCTTTTACAGCCAGGAAGGTGACATAGCAATATGTATAAAGTACCAAGGTCAGCAGTGAAGTACAGAGGCTGCATGGTCCTCCAAGGGATAGCCCTGTGACCCTGCAGGGAACCCTCAAGAATACACGCTCACTTTCACATCATGGTTTAGTTGTGGGCAACAGTACGGGCCAGTAAGAGGCACTGGGATGTAATACCTGTATGTTCTGTGCATATGCCTTATCCTCGTTATAACAGTACCGTACTGTCTTCTCTTCATATGAGTTTTTTGCACAAAGACCTGCTTTATTATTCGATATAGTATTGTCCAACTCTGGGCCCATTTAAAGCCCCCAATTACACATTCAAGATTTTCGTCAAATGTTGTGAATTTGAAAAGCTGGAAGACGATGTCGTCGCCTACAACATTCTAGACTTCCCTGAGTCTGCAATTCAACAATGTGTGTCTAATATTCGTATTCTAGGTTTAACTTCTCTCAGTTCGCCATTCAGCTTCTCAGTGTATGGTACAAAAGTGATTTGACATTTGGAGATTCGAAACATAAAAGATTGTAACCTAAGCCGTTTCTACTCAAACGAACTCACTCGAGTCGCGTGGGTGTGACAGAAGAGGCTTTTTTCAACCGTTCCACAAATAAACTTGTACAGCATAGTAGTGTACGTGCTTAGGGATATCCCTAGATCCATATCTACATTAGATTATTTTTATTATTAATATATATATATGTATATATATGTATATATATGTATATATGTATATATATGTATATATGTATATATGTATATATATGTATATATGTATATATATATGTATATATATGTATGTGTTGTTAAAGTCAACAGCTGAGATAGCATTATTCTGTTTATAGAATATCTTTTCTATGTTACGCACTAATGTGCGGTCGTCTGGATGCAGATTTCCGAGTAGGATACTGAAGTCCATGGTGTTTTCCTCTAGACGTCTTTCGGCTCTAATTAGCCATCTTCAGGAGGTGTTGTCTGGTTGAATTGTTGACAGAGAATGACGCGGTTTGATCGTGTGGCGGTATATATCGGCGGAGAGCGGAGTGCCCAAACGTCCGCCCGCCAATCAGCGCGCGGGGTGCATCCTCTGTCTTCTCGTTGGTAACGACGTTTCAGGTTGCTGTTGTATATTAATAGCGGGTTTTTGATTGTAAATTAGCACCGCTTCTGTCATCTTTAGTCTTCTGGTGTCATTATTTCTTTCAATGATGGCGGTGGTGCCTTCCATATGGTGTCTCTTAAGTGTTAGTCCATGCTCGTACAAGTAGTGTCTTCTTATGGCGCCGTCCTGCAGATGTGCTGAAATTCTCTTAGACAGTGTTGTAGTGGTGACGCCAATGTACCGAGAATTTAGGCGACTGCAGTCACCACTCGAGCAAGTATGTTGGTACACGACGTTCACCTCCTGTATTTCACTTGTCTTAGGGAGGCAGCTATTCTGGACAACTAACTTGGATGTCCTTCTTGTTTTGTAGTAGATGACGAGGTCGATTTTTGAAGAAGGGTCGGTGGGTGTGACATTCTTATAAATTATATTTTTGATGGCTTTCTCGTCATCCTTGTAGGCTGAAGACATAGTAGCACTGTAAAAGAGTTTTATGTTTTGTGTAACTGCCTGTTGTTCTTGTTGGTGCATAAAGGTGTTCAGTCGATGCCGGATAACACTATCTATTTCTTGGATGGGGTAATTGTTGTTGCTGAGAAGCTGGGTTATTCTCTTGAGCTCTGCGTTGGTGGCGGTCCATGTTGAGCAGTGGGTGAGGGCTCTTTTGACGAAGGCGTTGATGACGCTGCGTCGATACCGCTCAGGACACTCGCTTGCACCGTTAAGGCAAAAGCGAGTGTCCTGAGCGCCATAAGAAGACACTACTTGTACGAGCATGGACTAACACTTAAGAGACACCATATGGAAGGCACCACCGCCATCATTGAAAGAAATAATGACACCAGAAGACTAAAGATGACAGAAGCGGTGCTAATTTACAATCAAAAACCCGCTATTAATATACAACAGCAACCTGAAACGTCGTTACCAACGAGAAGACAGAGGATGCACCCCGCGCGCTGATTGGCGGGCGGACGTTTGGGCACTCCGCTCTCCGCCGATATATACCGCCACACGATCAAACCGCGTCATTCTCTGTCAACAATTCAACCAGACAACACCTCCTGAAGATGGCTAATTAGAGCCGAAAGACGTCTAGAGGAAAACACCATGGACTTCAGTATCCTACTCGGAAATCTGCATCCAGACGACCGCACATTAGTGCGTAACATAGAAAAGATATTCTATAAACAGAATAATGCTATCTCAGCTGTTGACTTTAACAACGCATGCATTATTAACGGCCTACTTCCAAAATATATATATATATATATATATATATATATATATATATATATATATATATATATATATATATATATTATTGGCTGCTAAATATTGATTTTTCTGCATCCGGCCTCGCTATGGACCGAAAGGTTTCCTGATCTTTCAGTTAGTGCAGACTTTGCTCTCGGGTCTGTGGCTCTGACTTCGCCCGGCAGTGCCCACCGAGGCGAGGAAGCAATAACGCAAAGTGAGCTATAAAAAAAAAAAAAAAAAAAAAAAAAAAAAAAAAAAAAGTGTTCAAAAGATAACCATTATTATTATTATTATTGTTATTATTATTATTATTATTATTATTATTATTATTATTATTATCATCATCCTCATCCTCATTATTACTATTGTTATTATGTTATTAGTATTATTATCATTGTTATTATTATTATTAATTATTATTATTATTATCATCATTATTACTATTATTATGTTATTAGTATTACCATCATTATTATTAGAAGTAGTATTGGTAGTATTGTTACTATTATAAAAATAAAGGCACTGAACACTGCTTCGGTACTGTGTCGAAAAGATTCTCTCTCTCTCTCTCTCTCTCTCTCTCTCTCTCTCTCTCTCTCTCTCTCTCTCTCTCTCTCTCGCAGATACTTCACGATCTTATCCTGTGAAGGAAAACGTCGAAACCTGGCTACGGCGAAGGGGAAAGGTTTGTGTTTGTTTACCAAATATAGTTGAAGAGTTTTTGGGCAGACTAATGAATCGTGTGAGTGAGTTTATCGTACTTAACCCATTCAACTCCGATGACAAGATGTCTTGTCATTTGGTCAAATAAAACAAAAAATCATAAAACACCAAAATGTTTGATCAAACACCAGAAAAATATGACGTCAATCCTCGCTTCGCTCGCAGCGAAGCGAGGACTGACGTCATATTTTTCTGGTGTTTGATCAAACATTTTGGTGTTTTATGATTTTTTGTTTTATTTGACCAAATGACAAGACATCTTGTCATCGGAGTTGAATGGGTTAATCCTAACAGCAACCAACCAAGGGATCAGCTCAAGAAATGCCACCCCAGAGAGTTCACCTGAAGATTCGAAACCTCAGGATATCCCACCGGATAGGTCGTCACTCTAGCTTAACCGAACCTAACCTAACCTAACCTAACTCCTGATGCTATTTTAACAGATGTCTCATCAGCCTAACCTAATCTAACCTAAGCTAACTCCACTTAACTCTTGAATCCACTTATATCGTTGGCACCCCAGGATACACATGGAAAAATGTCAGCCCAACCAAACTCCGTCGTACTAATTCTTTATGCAATGGCAACCGACAAAGTGGTTCTTATGCTCTGGTGGCTTAATCGAAAGCGTGCTGGTCTCGCACTCGCTTTGTTGTGGGTTCGAATCCCGCATATCTCTCCGATTTCCAGCAGTGACGGTTTTACCTGCTCCAAAAGTCCAAAGTGCATAGGGCAGAGGTAACGGGTACGCTCCTGGCGTAGGCTCTTCCTCACTACCTAAAACTACTGAGCACACCTGGTGAGGCGACGGCCAGATGTGAGGCCAGCGGATATCATAGGAGAGAGGCCGACAGACTGTACAGGTTGTTAGGCCACGGGAGACATTTCGTTAGACAAGCAAACGTTAGACCCATGGCAAACAAACGTCAGGCGAGGAGACAAACAGGTACAGCGAACAAACGGTCACTTATGAGAGAACTGGCGAACAAACGGGCGTTCAGGTGGCGCTGTGATCGAACCTCCGCTGGCAGACGGACAATGCCCGGGAAGGTGAGATGGCAGACAGACAGACAGACAGACAGACAGACAGACAGACAGAAAGGGCTGCAAATAAGTACGCGTGAAAAGCAATTGACGGCTGGAACGTCGGTTGAGCCGAAGCCGCCGGCTGGCACACAGGAAAGAGGAAAGGAGAGAGGAAGTGTGAAGAGACACACAGGAAAGAATATGAAATGTGTCCCTCCTCTCGATGCGCACGTTAAGGGGGGGGGGAGGTGGAGGGGTTTCCCTTCGGCATCCTGAAATCACCTGGCGGCAGCCAGAAGAGATGTAGAGGTAGTTAATTTTATTATTATTATTTTTTTAATCGAAGTAAATATATCCCCTTCGCCCCTCGGCCGAAAGAAACCACTTGGCTAAATACACCCAGCTTAACCTCAGGATGATATATTCACAATCATCCACTTCCATTTTAAGAAAATAATGTCATCAGTCATTAAGCGTTCAGAAAATGTTATGATGTGCAACCAAAGCCACACGGTTGAATACAAAGCCAAATTTAACATGAACGTTAGTTAAACGCAGAAGTAGCGTCGCCAGTCTTGTGTTGTGGAGAATTCGAAGAAGGAAGGGCAGACAGAGGAACAGTCAATAGTGAATAGACTATTGTAGGAATAAAGACAGGACGATAGACAAGGCGTGGCGGCTAGTCCGTCTGGTGTGGCTATATACAGCAGACGTACCACGTGGTGGTGGTGGTGGAGGGGACGGGGGTGGAGGAGGAGGAGGAAGGGTGGATGGAGGATGACTGAGGGGCCAGCCCCTCCCCCCTTTTTTATGTTGCGACAGCAGCGTCGCAGGATTTTTTTTTTTTTCTTTCTTTCTTTTTTGTGCTTGATGCGTAAGTTTCCTCGGTGCAAGTGCCATGTGGAGAAAGACACATGGAAGGGTTCTGTACAAATTGCAAGGGCGAGTTCTTTTTTCGTGCGCCGAGAACCCACTAGTGCAGGGCCTCAGACCGGAGGAAATACTCGAGATGAAAGAAGGAGGAGGAGGGGAGGAGGAGGAGGAGGAGGAGGAGAAGCAAAGAAAGCGAAATGAGTGGCGGAAAATAGGAGATGACGTAACAAGAGATTACTGGAGAATGGAGAGAAGAGAGGGATAAAGAGAAGAGAGGAGGGGAAAACGGAGTAGAAAGAGAGGAGGAAGGAAAAGGTCTTGGCATGGGAGAATAGGCAAAGGAAGGAGAGGAAGAAGGGAGGAAGAAATAAGGGGAGGATGAGACGTATAAGGAAGAAATGAGAGGTTTAGTAGACAGGAAGAAAGGTAAAGAGGAAAAGGGAAGAGAGATAGTAGATAAAAGGAGTGTTCTGTTAGCCATAATTGGAAAAAGATAACCTATAATGAAGGAGAAAAGGAGAAGGGGATTGATAAAAATAGAGAAAAAAAAGATAAGGAGGGTTAGGAGGACTGGTGGGATGATGAAGAAGAAAAAAAGAAGGAAAAATGTGTAAGAGGAGATGAAGAAGGAGGGAAAAGGAGGAAAAAGACAATGTCAATGAGAGGAAGAATGAGAAGGCGGAGGAAGGGAAACAGGAGGAAGAAAAGAAAAGAAAAAAAGAAACTGAGCGTGGGGTCCCCGTTCAGCCCTCATTAAAGGGTCATATCAGGTCAGTGAGAGCCAGTCAGTCAGTATACCACCTTGTCAGATGCCTCCCTCGACAACCAAGCCTAGCAGAGCCGACTGTCCACTACTCCAATGTGGCCACTCCTAGGCTTTTTTTCCCAATATCTTGGGATTTTTGCCATCATCTTGGAATCTTGGATATAAATTGTAAAAAAATGAACAAATCTTGGCAGAAAAAAGCAACACATTTTTCCCAAGATCTTGGGATTTTTGCCATCATCTTGGAATCTTGGATATAAATTGTAAAAAAAAAATTAACAAATTTTGGCAGAGAAATCCAAGACTTGTTCATTTTTTACAATTTATATCCAAGATTCCAAGATGATGGCAAAAATCCCAAGATCTTGGGAAAAAAAAAAGCCAAGGAGTGGGCACACTGTGGACCACTAGCCGACGGACATGACCTTGCTGCCAGGTGCATCGTCAGCCCCACTGTTAGAGGCAACCTTCGACTCACCCCAGCTTGCAGTCTGTCGGGATACAAGAATAATCTTGCCAAACAGGTCCCTTCCCCAACCCCAGGGCCATTGCACTAACCAAACCTAACCTAACCTAACCTGTCTTATCTAAGCCAAACCTAACCTAACCTAACTTAGATTACTGTACCCGACCAAGCCAAACCTAACAACCTAACTTGTCTTATCTAAGCCAAACCTAACCTAACCTAACTTAAATTACTGTACCCGACCAAGCCAAACCTAACCTAGCCTAACTTATCTTATCTAAGCCAAACCTAACCTAACCTAACTTAGATTACTGTACCCGACCAAGCCAAACCTAACCTAACCTAACCTAACTTAACCTGACCTTCTCTGACAACAGAGCATCATAGCACTTGTAACTTGTAAACAACCTCGATTTCAGAATATCACTGGAACAACAAGGCATCACCTGACGTATACGTAGTTGGGGTGGGGGGGGGAGTGACCCGTTGGGAAAGAATCCTATTGTGTGTGTGTCGTTGGTGGAGGGATCTCGCTCCAACCGCCACCATCAGCCATCCTTGAACAGACCGTTCGCAGCTGCCAGGCACAGAAATTCGAGCATAAGTGTGTATGTCCTTAGTATTTTGTACGTGTTCATGGATGATGATAAGATAATGGTAATAATAATAATAATAACAATAATTATAATAATAGTAATAATATTGAAAAGGATTATAGTAATTCATCTCCAACCCCATTACTTCATTCCCTGCTGCATGTGACCCTAAATGATTAAAGCTCTCCATTTTCTCTAACCTCACTCCTTTAAATTCACCTCCAAGTCACTGCTACCCTTACACATTCCATCTTTTGCCCATATTTATCTTCAGGTTTCTCTTTTCACATACCGTCCCAAATTCCGCCACGAATTGCTTCAGTCTCACCTCCGACTCAGCTGCAAGTGCAGTGTCATCCGCAAACAACGACTGGCTCACCTCCCACTCCCTTCTACTCTCATCAGCTCCAACCCCCTGCCCAGCACCCTCGCGTTTACCTCCCATGCCACTCTATCTATGTGTTGGACAACTAGACCTTCTAGACAGCGTAATCTACTACCGAACATCTACCTATCTTCATCTACCGATCTACCCTTCATCTATCGGCTCTCGCACATGTTGACCAACCATAGCGATATTTTACAACCCTGGTGCGGCCCTACTTTTACCTCAAACCATTCACTCATCTCTACTTACCATTGTACAAGTTCTACTCACGTAAATACTTTTGACCACATTCAGCAGATTTCCTCCTATCCCACACATTCGCAACAGATTCCATAACGTCTTTCTGCCAACCTTGTCATACACCTTCTCCAAATCCTTTAAAGATCAAAAGACATCCTCACCTTTTTGCCAAATATTTCTTGCGTATTTCTTTTTCACCAAAATTTTCATCTATGTACCCTCTTCCTCTCATAAAATCACAATGCTCTCCCGCAGTACTCCATATGTTTTCCTCCTAATCCTCTCAATTAACACCTATCCGCCTTACCAACTATATTCATCAAATTGATCCCTCCAAAAGTACTATGTGTACATGTCCCTTTTTCTTTTGCGTAGTGGATATATATATAATATCATATATATATATATATGTATATGTATATATATTTATATATATATACATATATATATATATGTATGTATATATATATATATATTTATATATATACATATAGATATGTATGTACATATATATATATAAATATATATATACACGCACTCACCTACATTCCCCTGACACATTTCCCTCCTGTAGGCACACATAAAACAATCTCATTAGCTAACCTTCGTCAGACACTCCACGTAACACCCCTCAAACCCAGATGACTTACCAAATTGCATCGTTTTCAGTTATCGTTTTATTTCCTTTTTTTTTTTTTTTTTTTCCCTAAAGCCTTATCATGTCCTCTCCCATTAAAGTAGTTTTCCTGTCCTTTCCCACTGTCATAGTCAAATCCTCCCTAACCACTACATTTAACAAAGCCCTGAAGTAATTTACCCATCATTCCCTTACCTCCTCCTCTTCCATTAACATCTGTCCGTCTGCACCATTTTCCTTTTCCTCTGTGCCTGGCTCACCCTACCCTATAATTCTTTTCACGTCTTGTCAAGAGTTTTTATGAGAGTAGTAGAGCATGTGTCAGGATTAGAAATGGAGAGAGTGAGTGGTTTGAAGTAAAGGTGGGACTTCGTCAAGGATGCGTTATGTCGCCCTGGCTGTTCAACTTATACATGGATGGGGTGGTGCGAGAGGTGAATGCTAGGGTAGTGGGTCAGGGATTGGAGATGGTTAAAGAAAATGGAGAAAAGTGGGAGGTGAGCCAGCTGTTGTTTGCGGACGACACTGCGCTTGTGGCAGGGTCAGAGGAGGGATTGAGGAAGCTGGTGGCAGAGTTTGGGAGAGTATGTGATAGAAGAAAGCTAAAGATAAATGTGGGTAAAAGTAAGGTGATGAGATGTACAAGGGGTGAAAGTGGCAGTAGACTGGAAGTGAACATTAAGGGAGAGCGACTGGAGGAAGTGGATAGTTTTAGATACTTGGGTGCAAGTGTAGCAGGAAAAGGTGGAGTGAAGGTGGAGGTAGAATGTAGATTGAGAGAAGCGAGTAAATGCCTTGGTGGTTTAAAGAGTGTAATGAGGAATAGACATTTGGGAATGGATGCGAAGAGGAGACTGTATGAAGGAGTGATTGTGCCAACAGCACTGTATGGGGCAGAAACGTGGAATATAAGAGAAGAAGAGAGAAGGAGTTTGAATGTGTTTGAGATGAGGTGTCTGAGAAGTATGGTGGGGGTTACTAGGCTGGATAGAGTGAGAAATGAGGAGGTGAGGAGGAGAACAGGGGTGAAAAAGGATTTGGGAGATAGGGTTGATGAAAGAATATTAGGATGGTTTGGACACATGGAAAGAATGAGTGAAGAAAGACGAGTAAAAGAGGTATGGAAGGCAGATGTGGAGGGAGTGAACATGAGGGGACGTCCTAGGATGAGGTGGATGGATGGGGTGAAGGGGGCTTTGGGGAAGAGGGGAATGTCTGTTGAGGAAGGAAGGGAGAGGACGGAAGACAGAGGTGAGTGGAGAATGGTTGTATATGGATGATGTTGTGACTGCATGAGGAGGAATAGGCGGGGGGGGTGGGGGCCGGGGTAGTATGTGTGAGTAAATTTTGACGCAGCCCGAAGGGATTTCTCCCCGTCCTCGCCTTATATGCAGAGGGGGACGGAGAGGGGGGGTCGCCGATTAAATGAAGCGGCCTTGCTGTGGATGTACTGTGTCTTGCGACACTGCTTCTGACCCAGGGCGGTGGGCAGGGTGCAGGGATGACCCGTCATCCAGGAGGTGCTCAGATGAGAGGGAGGGTGGGAGGGGTGTGGAGTGTATTTAGGGATGAAATGGGTGGGAGTGTTTTTATGCCTTTCCCTTTTTGGCTACCTCCCTTGGAAGGGGGAAAAAGCCTTGGTATATGTATGTATGTATGTACGTCTTTGAAAGACATCTTTTCATTCTTTTCAAAATTCTCCACCAAACGCCTACCTCTCTTAAAATCTATTTTGCCTCCCTTACCTTGTGGCTTACTTCGATTCTCTTCCTTCCGTGCTTCCTTTATGTTTTCCTACTTCTTTCCAGTCAGTCTTCACATGCTTCCTTCTTTTCTTCCACCATTGGCTTAGCTTGCTTCCTCTCCTGATCCTTCCCATCCTTTCATCCCACATACTAATAGAGGTGTTCAAGTGGATCAAAGGCTTTAACAAGGGTGATGCAAACAAGGTCATCATATTAAAACAATAGGGCAGGACTCGCAGTAATGGTTTTAAACTGGACAAATTTAGATTTAAGAAGGAAATAGGCAAGAATTGGGTTACTAATAGCGTGGTCGACGAATGGAACAGACTTAGTAACCATGTAGTAAGCGCTGAAACTATCAGTTGTTTTAAGAAACGATTAGACAACTTTATGGATGGGGATGACAGGTGGTGATGGATACGGAGCTACCTAGTGTAGGCCTTATCTCTTGCAGTCTCCTTCATTCTTATGTTCTTATACTATATTTACGAGCTTTGGCCCATCCCCCTTGAAATATACATATTCTTCGTGTACTCCTGTTTCTCTTTTATCCTCCACTACCTCTCGTACTTCTTTCAACTTCTGATATTCTTTCTGTTTTTCCTTTTAATTTAATTTAACCATCCTCAACACTTCTCTGTCTCCGTCACTTTCCCTCCCTCTCCATTCTTAATTTCCCTTTCACCAGATAAGATCTGACAGTCCCCTGCTCTTTACCATGGATACATATACATCCAGTACTCTTCTAATCTAACTTCTAGGTACAATTACAAAGTCTATTAACGGCCTCTCGTTCACCTTCCCATATGTTATCCCGTTTAAGGTAAATTTCTGTTTGTCTCTTCTTAAACACTGTGCTCCTACCACAGTCTCTCTTTTTATAAACGTTTCTAACATCTCACCACTATAATTTTTACCAGACACCCCGTAACTCCCTAACACTCCATCTACCAGCTCAGCTACGACTGAAGCATTGAGATACTCCAACACCATTACATTTCCCTTCCTCCCAAAACTCTCTACAGACTCACTGAAATAAATCCAAAGAACCTCCCCTTCCTCTTTCCTTTTCTTATTATCAGAGCCGTATGTACTCGCAAAAGCCTATATCTTCTATAATTTCACCTTCGCCCACATTATCCTCGAGGACACTTCACTCCACCACGCACTTATCTGTCTCATCACCTACCATCAAAACAACTTCTTCCCTCCCTCACTCCCTCGTCACTCCTGACACCCTACCCACCACGACCCCAAACTCTATTTCACCTCTCCCTTTCAGTTTAGTTTCACTCAACCCTGACACATCCATCTTTATTTTCACATACTATCAGTTTCTTCCCTGTTATTCTCATATGCACCACATCCACGCATATTTAATGACCTAATTACTAGAGTTCTAATTGTAATAATCCCAGAACCTCATATGTCTTGGACTTTCGTGGGAGAAAAATACAGTGAGGGATCCCTAGTCCACTCACTCAGTCCTATTTAGTCGCCTTCTGCGATACGCATGGAATCACGGTGACAGTATTCTTCTTCCCCTCACCACATGGTGATCAGAAAGAGGTAGGGTCATAGAGGGGGTAAAAAAATCAAAGGGACAGCATAGAGGAGGAACAACATTAGAACAAAAGTATCACCATTCCATTTTGAGCAGAGATTTTTAACTCTAACAAAGATGAACGATGTGTAGCTATCACCAATCTGTAATAAGTAAAAGTAAATAGGTTAATGAATAAATATATAAATAAGTAAATGAAATATAAAGATAAATGCCACAAGTATAGTGTATCACTAAACTCATCATAACAAACGGTGGGCGGAGCTTGATTAATTATCCGATTCCCACGAGCGAACTATAGTTAGTGCCAGACATTTTCTTACTGGCTTCGGCCCAGTGGAGACTAAAGTGATCTCGGAAGAGAGAGTGTGCTGTAAACACTGCTACTTTCACGTAGACTGTGCCCTCAGATTTGATTGCTGTTGCATAGTTTAGATTACCGACCGAACAATTGCTCTATGATAGTTTACAAAATTGTCTCCACGTAGTAAGCCCGTATTCCTCTACACGTATCCAGGAAGGGCAAGAGCAAAAATGATACTAATAGATGATTAAAGATTAAAATGAACTCATAGAAGAGTAATGTGGAAAATATACAGAAAAAAAATGTTCCGATTCAGAATCAAGTCTTGGTTAACTTGGGGTGCCACAGAGATGAATGAAATAGCTAAGCGACAGCCAGGTTGTAAGGAAAGGTGCCACCAGGTACGCAAGGTATTAATCTAGATTTTTGATGGGTCGTAATCCTTTTCCTACTGAAGGGGTGTCAAGGAGGTAACTAAGGTAACTAAAATAAAATTGGACGGCCCGACTGAAAGGAAATCTATTTAGTATGGAATGTGTTCGTCTTCCGTTTTCAAAGACTCTTAGTTATTAGCAGGTGGGAAATAGGGAGTCATCAGAAGGAAATAGTTTCCGAAAATTCAGTGAGAAGGGAAGGAAGAGCGGAC
>NC_134797.1:18067540-18070040 GCF_046742065.1 Oratosquilla oratoria | reverse complement strand
AACTTGATGATTAATCTTTTGTGTGATAATCAAAAGCATAAGTAAAGTCTTCGCAGTTTGCAGCATACCCGGCATCTGACCATAGTCTTCATTGATCCACAACTGATGTAAATCTTCGGAGCTCGATATGGTACAACGCTGCCAGCTAGGTCAAATGCGTGAGTTCGAATCCTGGCCTACAGCGCAGAGTTTAGGGAGTGCATTCACTTTGAGTGACCCTCAACCTTGGAAGCCGAAATCACTTTGTAGAACACTTTCTGGGCTCTAGACATTAAATCTACTTTGAAAGTTTCCTTATGGAGGTCACTAAGTCTTGTAATAATCTTGTGGTGTCTCTGAAATAAGAATAATGTCATCCACAAATCTCAGGTTATTAAAGTATTCCCAGTTAATTACCAGATCTTTACATTTCCAGCTCGGAAGATCCTTTCGAGACAAATTGTAAATAATATGGGTGAAATTGTATTGTCGTAATCCTTTCTTGATTTGGATTTTTCTCTATTGTAGATGGATCTCAGCGTGAATGCTCTGTAGAAACCCTACAATATGTTCGTTTGTTCTCTGTGTATTGAGTCTTGTAGTTTGTTCTACCGAATCAAAAGCCCTTTCAAACTCTACAAAAGCTAAACACAAAGGTTTATTGTATTCCTGTGATTTCTCGATCACTTGATTCATTGCACATGAATCCTGCCTGTTTTCTTGGTAGGTTTCCAGAAATGCTTTCTCTTCATATATACTAAATATATAATTGCGCTAATCTACAGTGAATTTCCACCCCTACGCTTTTGAAATCTGTTGACGCACCATCTTTCCCAAATCCTTTTTCTAGTGTCATACTATGAAGAGTAAATGTTATTTCTTTATTTGTGACTTCTAATACATTGCTAAAATCTCCTGTGATATTTGAGAAGTAAAACTCTTAATAGATATATTCTCTTTGTACCACTCTTTCTCTGAATTTAGTCAGGCAAACAATATAAAAATACATCAATTTTGGTTAGCAAATCCTTACTGAATACAGAAGGATCATGAGAGGCTCCATGCCTGTGTGTCTGAAGCTCAATATTTACATTCTACTCGTACAATGATAGTTTCACATACATATACCAAAGGCTCTTTCTCTCTTACAAAGGAGGTAGCAAAAAAAAAAAAAAAAAAAAAATCCATTCTCACCCATTCCATCCCCACATACTCCACTCACATCCACCCCTTCCCTCCCTCACTCTTATCTTGGCTCCTCCTGGATGACAGGTCATACCTGCATCTCGCCCACTGCCCTGGATCAGAAGCAGTGTCGCAAGACAGCACATCCACAGCAAGGCCGCTTCATTAAATCGGTGACCCCCTCTCTCCGTTCCCTCATGCAGAAATGGAGAAGACGGGGAGAAACCCGTTCGGGCTGCGTGAATTTATTTTTCACACATACTCCCTCACCTTCCATCCCCCACCCA
Organism: Oratosquilla oratoria; assembly: GCF_046742065.1. Taxonomy (NCBI): domain Eukaryota; kingdom Metazoa; phylum Arthropoda; class Malacostraca; order Stomatopoda; family Squillidae; genus Oratosquilla; species Oratosquilla oratoria. Next base: position 18,068,589 of record NC_134797.1, on the reverse strand, counting down.
CTCCCCCTCATGCATCACAGCATCATCCATACACAAGCATTCTCCATTCACCCCAATCTTCTGTCCTCTCCCGTCCTCCCTCAACAGGCATTCCCCTTTAACCCAGTGCCCCTTTTACCCTATCCATCCATCTCCTCCTTGGTCGCCTCCTCATGTTCACTCCTTCCACCTCTGCTTTTCACACCTCTTTTACTAATCTTTCTTCACTCATTCTTTCCATGTGTCCAAACCACCCCAATACTCTTTCATCAACCCTATTTCCCAACTCCCTTTCCACCCCCGTTCTCTTCCCTCCTCCTCGTTCCTCACTCTATCCAGCCTAGTAACCCCTATCATACTTCTCAGGCACCTCATCTCAAACACATTCAAACTCCTCTCTTCCTCTCTTATGTTCCATGTTTCTGCCCCATACAGTGCTGTCGGCACAATCACTCCTTCATACAATCTCCTCTTAGCATCCATTCCCAAATGTCTATTTCTCATTACACTTTTTAATCCCCCAAGGCATTTACTTGCTTCTCTCAATCTGCATTCTACCTCCACCTCCACTCCTCCCTTTCCCGCCACATTTGCACCCAAGTATCTAAAACTATCACTTCCTCCGGTCTCTCTCCCTAAATATTCACTTCCATTCTGCTGCCACTTTCTCCCCTTGTACATCTCATCACCTTACTTTTACCCACATCTTCAACTTCTTTTGCACACCTTCCCAAACTCTGTTACTAGCTTCCTCAATCCCTCCTCTGATCCTACTACAAGCGCAGTGTCGTCAGCCAGCAAGAACCGGCTTATCTCCCACTTTTCTCCATTTCCTTCAACCATCTCCAATCCTCGACCCATTAGCCTTGCATTTACCTCTCGCACCACCCCCTCCATATATAAATTGAACAGTCAGGGCGACATAACGCATCCCTGGCGAAGTCCCACCTTTATCTCAAACCACTGACTCTCTCTGTTTCTGATTCTAACACAAGCTCTATTACTCTCGTAAAAAATATTGACTGCTCTTAACAGCTTTCCTCCTATCCCATATAACTGCAATACCTCCC
>NC_134797.1:18057540-18062540 GCF_046742065.1 Oratosquilla oratoria | reverse complement strand
GATGCTCTTTGTTTAGTTTCCTTCATTCACAGAGTGAGAACATATCCTCTGGGTGTACGGTCAATATGCACTCTTGATACGGCAGTTCCCGAGTCTTGTAGTCTGTAGACAGAGTTCCCTTTTATGGCCTCCTTCTCTTCCTCGCCCTCCTCCTCTTCCTCCTCCTCCTTCTTCTCCTCCTCCAGATAACCTCCGGACGGATCACATGTAATGATCTGGGCACATTCGATTTTAATTGATTTCACACTTCGTGCAGTCGCAGCTTTCTGCGAAGTGTGTGTTCCATAATTAAGATCATCTGTACGGTCAGCGGTCAAGAGGAAATCAATAGAAAGAATTATCTTTTATGGCTTAGGCAGTACATAAGATCTTGGCAGCGGCACTGTACAGCAAGTTTTAAATGAAAAAAAGAAAGAGACACGGAGTCCCACGAGAAGTTCTGTTTGAACAAAATGGTCACGTGACATTGGAGGCCCTTCAAGGGGGACAGAGACTCGCAGCAACCGGTACCCGGACGAACCGGAAAACACCGGAGAACGGGAAGGACAGGAGAGAGATGAAATGTAAGGGGAGAAATGAGGAAAGGAGGTATAAAGAAGAGAAGGAAAGAAAAGAGGAGAGAAATGAAGCTTGTTGGGAAAGAAAAGCGTGAAGAAAGGGAATGGAAAGGGGAAGCACAGGTTGAAGGAAAGTGAAGGAAAGGAAGAGAGGAGAGGGAAAATGAGGAAAACATATGAAAGAGAGAGAGAGAGAGAGAGAGAGGGAGGCAAAGGAAATAATTGAATAAAGAAGAACGTGGATCAAGAAAGAAAATAAATAGAGATACACGAGTCTACAGAGAGAAACTGGAAGGAACTGAGACAGCTTACCTTCGAAGGAAAAAGGAAAATGTGACAAAGGAAAGAGGACCAGTGGCTGTCCAGTGTAACAGAGGAAGAAAATACGAAGCAGCAGATACATCGGTGGGCAGAAATAGATGATAATGATAGTAATATTAATGATAAGAGGAGGAAGAAGAAAATGAAACGGCATGGTTACTATCCAAGACACGAAAGTTTAAGCAGGTGAAGACAAGCGAAGGCCTTGTAGTGGAACAAGTCAAGAATTAAAGTAATTTCTATAGTATTTATTTTTCGATAACCAGCGTTTCTCTCCTTGGGTGATATGGCACCGAAGAGTAGGTGGAGTCATAGATAAGCAGAGAGAAGTGGAACTAAAAGATAGTAAAAATTAAACATTTTCTTTCTTTTTTTTTTCCCTTATTAAATGGGTACTTATCTCCAATCATAAAAAAATACTGCGTGACTCTGGTCCGTAGAGATATCTAAATCCCCTAAAACAATAGGTGTATTTGGAAAGGTGGAATGGAATAATTACCTAGGCGTATCGGACAATATACAGGAAGGATTACTTTGGAATTTTGTCGGCAATGAGTAGAGCTTCTATCATTGTACAACAAGGAGAGTCCAGACGCACGCACGCACGCACACACGCATGCATTAGTGGTGTGCACTACCCCCGGAAACTGTGGCAGAAAGCGACATGGCTGCGGTTGGGGTGGGTGGGGGGGGGCATGCCAACGCTCGCACATCGGGGAGACAAAAGTGCGCGAACTACCTTTGCGATGAAAGTCCACAGTAGCCGTCGCGTCTGAAAGAAATGCCTCGTTCAAAGTTTCCGAGAAAATGAATAAGTACAGAAATAGAAATGATATCGGAGGTGTGAGAGTTTGAATGCTGCTAGTGACAGTAATAGGAGAGTGTCTTGGGGGAAGAAAGGCACATAGAAAATACACTAAGAAAGCACGCGTAAGGTTGAATTGGCAGTGGAAAACTGCAGAGGAAAGCTCTCTTGGGAACCTCACAGCTAATAACACCCTTGATGCATATGAGATGTAACGGAGATGAATAGAATAGCCTGACGACAATAAGAAGAAAAAGAAAAGTTCCCCCCGACACGGAAGGAGTAATTCAGACGAGCATTGTCGGCTGGCGGAAGTTTTGTGAGGCCCTGTAGGTGGAAGCATGAGGTGACTGACAAAAACTGCAGCGTGGTAATGAAAACCACGATGAACGTGTTTGCGGCATCAACGTTGTTTCATACCAACGGGGGGACATGCACGATGTAGTCGTTGTTACACATAACACTTAGACACTTTTGTGTCACAGCGTACAAGACGTAATAGGCACTCCTTAAGCGTGACAGTGCCAGTGTCGACGACGCTTCTTCTTCTTCTTCTTCTTCTTCTTCTTCTTCTTCTTCTTCTTCTTCTTTCTTCTTCTTCTTTTCTTCTTCTTCTTCTTCTTCTGTTCTAGACTTGAGCCTTCATATTGTTCTCTTCATGTGTGTGGCTGAGGACAATGACGAGTTTGCCTCCATGAATACCTCGTAGATTCATATTAATACACAGTAGCCCAAAAGAGTAAGGACCCTTTCTTAGGATGACAGCGAGTGCTCTAAAGGTGGCGGCAATCTAAGCACCTCTCGCTAGCATGCTACTTGCTTTTGCTACGTCGTTTGAGTGGAAACAACTTCGGTGACGATATTTTTTTTTTCCAAAATTCCAAATGTCAAATTGCTATTGCGTCATATAGTGAGAAGTTGAACGACGAATTAAGAATACCTAGAATACGAATGTTAGACACATTGCGGAGATATTTTTGCGGAAATCTAGAATATCTTAACCGAAGTCGTTTCTACTCAACGAAGAAACAAAATCAAGTAGCATGGTACCCTACTGTGCCGCCAACTGAAATCGTATTTGGTCTGATTTTTTTTATTATTATTTTTTTAATCTAACGTTACTTTTATTCGGTATTGTAGTTAAGTTCATCTGGTTTACTGGGTTATGTATCTGGTGGTGATTTTCGTAAGTATAGCTAGTGAAGTTAGTAAAACTGTACTTTCTAATGGTAGAAGTATTCCTGGGTCTGGCGGGTTAGTACATACATACATATACCAAAGGCTTTTCCCCCCTTACATGGGGGGTAGCCAAAAAGAAAAAGGCATAGAAACCACTCCCACCCATTTCATTTCCCATATATTACACTCCCCTCCACCCTCCTCCCTCCCTCCTATCTTGACACCTCCTGGATGACGGGTCATCCCTGCATCCTGTCCACTGCCCTGGGTCAGAAGCAGTGTCGCAAGACACAGCACATCCACAGCAAGACACAGTACATCCACAGTTAGTGCGACTTTTAAAAATGCCCGAAACGCGTGTGTACAGCAACATTACGTCCAATTGAGCCCGAGTTCCTCAACGCTTTTCTGAGTGCAGTGTAACTGTTTCGTAGCAAAGATGTAGAAAATTGTAGTAGAATTTGGTCATGAAGAATTTAATAGTCTTATTTACCTCTGCTGTCAAGGCAGTGGCGCACGCTTTTTTCAATTATTCATTATTAAAAAAAAATAATACTAATGCATGTTAGAAAAGTGCCGAGGAATTTATTTTCTCAGTCGTACAAGAGAGAAAGAAATAGAGTACTGTATGTTGGGTTCCAATTTTCAGAAAAAGGAAGAGCCTCGTTTGTTAAACGAGTGATATCCTACGTTTTCTTAGGCATTGTAGTTAAACTCACTATATCGTAGTCCATGGATATAGCAGCACATTTTCCAATACACCAATCTGTAACCTCTACCAACTGAGTCATTGTTCCACTCTCAGTAAAATTGATCCAAGAAAAACCGTGGCTTACCCTAATAACCCCCGCTCCCCATTAGTACAATACTCTTCGAACAGTTACCCATACAAATCTAGAATTTCTGAAGGTAAACCATGCCAAAGAATGCTCTGGTGAGTCATAATTCCGCAGTTTTGGAAATATTTATCAATGTTACTTTGTCACCATTAAGAATGGCTGATATAAAACAACATATAACTTCCACTCCACGGAATGTATGAAATCCATAAATTGTCCAAAATAGTACATACATATGTATATATATATATATATATATATACATATATATATATGTATATACACACGTGTTGAGACATTCTGACAAGTTGAAGTGGGTGGGAAGAGGAAAGACTGGAGTCTTATTCCGAGTTTTATTCTTGACTAGTTCCACTACAAGCTTTTTCAAAAATTAAGAATAAACTTGAATTAAAACTCCAGTCTTTGTGTGTGTGTGTGTAAAATGTTCATCTTCACAAAGAGCTCTATAGCAGCCTAGGCAGCGTTTAGAGTATGAGCAGCCAGGTCTGGTAATACTGAAGGACTGAAGGGCACCAGTTTATCATCAAATGCTGCATCTCCCTCAGAACGAAATAGATTTGTCTTATTGTGCCTACCTCTCTGCGCTCACTCATCCATCGACAAATGTTTTTTTTTTTTATCATTAAACAGAAGGATAAGGATCATCTTATCAAAATACAACCATCAGGTTGAATTTCATCATATTTCGTTAGTATTTCACTAGAGATGAGCAGTGCCTCTGTCGTAGAGAGAGTAAGGAATAGATTTAAGAACATGAGAAAGGAGAACTTGATTCTAAATAATTAGTTTTTTTTTTTTTTTTTTTTTTTTTTTTAAGTGGAGATTAGTCTCCGAACTTAAAAAAGAACGATAATAATACCGCGTGCCTCTGGTCCGTGGGGGTGTCACTAGAGCCCCTAAATACTGAATGCATGAAATCATGGAAGATTTATGTTATTCCTATGTATCACATGATCATGTCTGCAGATTATTCTTTTGATCTCAGAGGGATGATATATTTATATTTGCCTGTAGTGCTTTAAGAATGTGTCTGATTAGGAACGCGCCCAGCTATGATTAATATGACTTGCTTGCTTCTTAATTTCATAATTCGGTCAACCATAAGTTCTCCCTCCCTCAATGGTGTGTCTATAAATGGGAAGTCTGTACCAAACTGCTGACGAATAACACACGCACACACACACGCGCTTCGAGTCGTTACTCCAACTCTCGTGGGCAGGGAGTTGGGTGTGTGTGTGTGTGCATGTAAGGTCACAGCATTACCCATAGATCGGTCAT
>NC_134797.1:18002540-18047540 GCF_046742065.1 Oratosquilla oratoria | reverse complement strand
TATATATGTATATACAGTATATATATATATATATATATATATATTAACAACCACAATGCACTTTAATTCTAAGCCAACAAAGGCCAGCATGCTGAAATTGAAATGTGGTACTGCCCAGAACTCGAACCTGGTATCCTTATATATATATATATATATATATATATATATATATATATATATATATATATCTGTGTATATATATATATATATATATATATATATATATATATGTCCCGCACCACCAGATATTTTTTTGATCGAGACTAACGTCATTTACCATTTGGCGAATTCCAAATCCATATCCCCTGGTTATGTGAATCCTTATAAGATCTGTACATTCTCTCAATATTCAGGAACCTGTTAGTTCGACCTTGTCCGAAGAAACCCTAAACGACTAGATCTTGGTCTTAATCCAGAATACCTAAGACGCGAGAAATCGCACATCCATGAGCTAGCGTTTGCTTTAAGAGAAAGTTAGATAACCTCATGGATGGGGAGGATAGGCGGTAGTGGATATGGAACTGCCTATTGGTCTCATGTAGTCTCCTTCTTTCTTATGCTCTTATGTAAGCTCTATGAGGATCGTCATCAGCAAAGTCTGGGCCTCTGGTCATTGCCTTACAACTATATTTGTACTTTCCGCTCTCTTCATTCCGACATAGAGAAATGGATCAAGGATCCATCTCTGCCTCACCTCGGAATGCGCTGGGAAAAAGCTGGCTCCCCCTATCTGAGTCACTTGCGTTTTCAAATTTATTGTTGTTTTTCAGTTTTGAAGTGCTCACTGCAGAACCACCGCCCTCTCCTCTGCAGGACGATACAACCTCTGTGCCTCACCACAATATCTGCAGGGAGGAAATTTGACTGATAAGGAATTTAGAGCCTCAAAATAATATAGAGTGTATTTTTTCAATGGATTTAATTGTCATCCCTAAGACTACTTAAACTATGAATACCCGAGTCGAAATCCAAAGTAAGCGTTTGATGAGCAACACGAAGATCTAGTATTTGATCAGTACTTGTCTTTGATGGCGGCGGGGAATGTAACCCCACACGATGCCGGCTGGCTAGTGGACGATTCCGTACTCGCCCCAGAAGAACCTGAGCAAAATACTGATCAGAGTTCCTTCGTTTTAATTTATGTGACATTTTCCCTTGTAGATCGAGGTGACGATACCAGTTATCGGTCTTCCGGGTATCTTCGAACTCCCGAAGGAGAGCCGCTGGCCATGGCATCGGCCCCCGAACTCAACTGGCTCCCCACTGATGCCACCTATCTCCTCCGCCTTTCCCCATCCTCAGCCTACCAGTGATTGTCCCGACATCGGACAAGGTCGGCAGGGACATGCTGATCGGGAAAGGGCACTGCGACATCAGAAACTGAGACTAAAGGACATGTTTGGTGTGCCGCCGGCTTTATACCAATGAGGAGCAGGTGAGATTGCGCCACCGTCACTCCCGAAGAGGGTGTGTTTGGCGCGGCCTTCTGTGTGTGTGTGTGTGTTTTTTTTTATGCAATGGTTCTCAGCTTGTGGTTCGGTGACCATTAAAGGATCCGCGAATCTAAATCTAGTGGTATCTAGTGTATCCCCGGCGATTTTATTCAGTGTTTTAACTGATCTACGGGAGGCTAAGGAACAGAAATACATAAGCATAAGATGATTGGGGGAAATAGGTTGAGAACTGCTGAAGTGTATGTGAGTTTGCAGTCCGTAGTCGAGCTTGTATGTACCAAGGAGGACATGTTTAATCCTTCGGTTTCAATACTCGACTATTTATGCTCGTTCTAGCTTTCGCCGGGTGATCGTATTCAGCTGTGGGAGACAAGCATCAACGAGAAAGGGTTGAACCCATTCTCGAATAACTCTGGTGTCTATATTCGACTTTTTTGTTTATCCTAGCTACCACCAGTCGACTTTACTCAGCTAAAGGAAACTAGTATAGACGTAAAAGGATTAGATGCGAGTACGTGTCCTTCTCCACGCGCTTTGTACGCGTCTGTGCCCGGACGTGCACAGACGTAATCACGTGGAAAATACTATTTGCACGTGGATGTTAGCCTCGGCGTGCGTGTGCATGCGAGCCTGCGGGTGGTGCGCGTCCGCACGAGAGTTTGTGCATATTGGTGTGGTGCACAAGTGCGGAGCCCCCGTTGCAGTCCCGTAGGAGCGTCGGGATAACAGACGCCCTATTGATCTGGCGCCGGGGGGGCGGAGTGGGGTGGTGTGGGGTGGAGGTGGGGGAGGGAGGGAGGAGTCGAGTCGGTGGGGTGGTGGTGGGGGGGGGGAGTAGGTGGCCCTTCCCGTTAGTAATGCAATCGCCCAACCACAGTTCTCGCCCGCGTCCATCAAGCCGTTGTTTAAGAGAGGCACAACAAGAAGCGGTGGCAGGTGCATGCACGTGTGTACTCGTGTCACGTGACAGCCTACCGCTGCCTGGTCGCCTCCCCTCACGTGGCACTCCATCGCAGTGCACACTGGGAGATTATTTAAATTTTGGAGGGATTTTTTTTCTCCCTCGTATCGATGTATGCAAATGATTAAGAAGGATGCATGAAAGTGTGTTTGCATGTATGGACCACCAACAGGAGTCTGCAGGACGGATGAGTAGAACTATTCTCCGTTTTATATCTTCAAAGCCCATCAGCACCCTTGCCCCCACTTGAGACGCGGTTCCGTGGGGCCGTTGCCCAGTCTCCGGACCGAATTCGAGTCCTCTCTCCTTTTCCATTATTTCCAACTACATTTTCACATCATAAGACGGGTTGAAAACCGGTTACTGCTCCTTTCATCTTGCTCGGCGGCGACTTAGAAACAACCACACTTACATATACAGACAGTAGTCCAGAGTTTCTTCTCGGAGAGATCTTTGGGAGGGCACTCTCCGGATGTGGCGAGGCCGCCACTTTCTCCATCATATAATCTCGAGGCGGCAATAGTGGTCGACTATAGACCACACACACAGACACAAACACAACAATATATTTATATATATATATATATGTATATATATATATGTATATATATATATGTATATATATATGTATAAATATATATATGTATATATATATGTATATATATATATATATGTATATATATATATGTATATATATATATATATGTGTGTGTGTGTGTGTATATATGTATATATATATATATATATATATATACAGTATATATATATATAAGGTGATAATGTATATGGTGATATAATAATGATAATAATAATAGTGGTAATTATGATAAAATAGAATAATGTTAATGAATTGAATAATTATAATAATAATGATAATGATAAATAGGTCAATAAAATTAAATAAGAAAGTGCCGTAGTACTTCAAATTGAAGTGATTTACTACATAATACCACATGTGCAAGTGACGTTATAGACGACAAAGAAAAACGTTAAACTACATCATATGAAAAGGATTATTTTTATTCTTATTTTCTAAACTTATTAGAAATTGGTTAGGTCTGGCGGGGGCAAATGAAAAATATAGGAACCTCAAAATATTGTTTTAGCCTTGAAGAAGAAAAATTATATAAAAAAAAGTGATCATTTGCCCGACCGTGTCGCTGTTGTTGTGAATACCCGAGTTAGTGGCATTATAAGACGGCTAACAGAAATATAATGAAGGGCTGTCACAGAATATTTGATAGACACTGTAACTGATTATACAAAAGAATGAGTGAAAGCCTACAAGATCAAACCTTCTCAAAAAACGATCATTCTGGACTTTTCCATCGGAGGCAAGCCACTCAGGTCTTAATATAAACTGTTCTTTTAAACAATGCATTGTATTAAGTCAGTTTACTCAATCTCAGGAGCCTTAGTAATGTAGAAAATCTTGCCATTGCAATGTAGAACACAGTGAATTTAATTTTCAGCAGGGGAACAAGTGGCGTATTTTAAGAATTTGTGTTCGTATTTTCAGTTCTTTTTCTCATTGTTATGATTTGCGGGATTCTTCATTATGTAGTATATCATAAACATAACAAGTTTACATTATTTTCAATTGTTTCAACAATATTGGTTCTGATTGGTAAATGATGAGAGGTTGACTTCAACATGATAAGAGTAATTTAGTTGCAACCACGAAAATATGAGACCGATCGCCACCATCGTTGACTTGATTAAGACCAGTTAACCTTAAACCACTGACCCTCTAGCTTTGGTCCTTGGGCTCCTAGCGAACCCCAGAGTTACCCATCCGAATGCACGTTGACCAACCATGACGACATTACACATCCCTGATGCAGCCACCTTCACTTCAAACCATTCGCTTTTATATCCCGACTATTGCACAAGTTCTACTACTCATGTAAAAACTTTTGACAGCCCGCAACAGAACACATTCCACAATGTATTTTTATAAATTATGCTGTACATTTTCTTCATGCGCATGAAACCCCCAAATAAAAATCCTTACCCTTTGCCAAAAACTCGTATATCTGTCTTGCTGCAAATACTTGATCTACGCATACTCTTCCTTTCCAAAAACCAGAGTGTTTCTCCCCAGACGCTCCCTCTGTTCCCCTCCTAGTCCTATCAAATACATTAAGAATCTCCTATTTACCTTACCTACTACACTGATTGCTCTAAAATTCTTACGTTCATATTTGTCACCTTTCCCCTTTTTATAACGGAATTATCCTTGGACTCCTCCGATCCACTGGTGCAGTTCCCTCCTTTAGAAACACATTAAGCAGTCTCACCAGCCATATCAGTATAATTACTCCATCCCTCGTCAGGCATTCCACATGACAACCATCCAACCCTGGTGACTCAGCAGCTTCCACCTCTTCCACCTCTTCCACCTCCACATCTTTGTATCTCCTCTTTTGCTATAAGGTTATCATTCTTCTCTCCTATCACAGTCATTCTACTACATCTCTGACTGCCTCCCCATCTTTTTCTACGTTCAACAATTTGAAATATTCTACCCATCTTCCACTCACCGTCTTTACTTCCATTAACACCTGTCCGTCTGCACCCTTTACCATCTCTCTGTCCGAATGCCATTTCTTTTCAGTTCTACATTTTTTTATTCTCTTCAAAATTCTCAATCGTCTTACCCCACATTCGCTTCCTTCTTGTCCTCCTTCACATTGACTCTTGCTTATTCTCTCTTCTGTACTTTTCATTTCTTCTTTGCATCCATTTCTTATATGTCCACCTATTTTTTCCGCCACTGCCCTCATTTCTCCATCTCACCACTCACTGGCTTTCTTACTGTTCCTCGTGTCCTTATAAGATACCTTACTAAATGCCTTGTAATTGTAGAAAAGGGTTATCTATACCATGGTCAAATTTGTGGATTAGGAAATATTGTACATCCATAACTGGGAAATGCATCAAATGTATGTAGAAAATAGACTCGTTTTATATTGGTTATTTGTCCCATACCCTGAACGTTTGTGGTAAGAGTGTCTGTTTTATTGCATTCTGTGTCTTCTTGAAATGCGTACCCTTAATTTGTTTGCTGGTGCTAGTGCCAAGCCTTGTGCGACCTCCAATAGTTACCGCCCTCTAATCTAACATCCTGTCCTTTACAACCATCTCAGTGAATTTTTATTTAAGGAATTCCCCCATTCATTCCGGGAGAATCCCTATATATTCTAATGTCCACATAATCTTTTGTGAGGAACCTTAAAAACGGTTCCTCGAAATCCAGATATACACAGTCCGCCAACGATTTCTCTCATGTAGTACATAGATCGCCCCTGAGGCAAAACATAACACATTTGAAACACATGTTTTTCCTTTTCTGAAACAGGATTTGATATCTGCCAAGATCTCATTTTTTTATATGTCTTTCACAAATCTCACACAATTTAGTTATCATAGTGGTCAAGTACACTTGTATAAAATTCATGGCCTCTTCTTGCTTCCATGCTTATAAATTGGTACCACATCAGCCCTCTTCCATTATTTAGTCACTTTTCTTTCTTCTCAGCTCATCATTCTTGTCCGCCAATTGTTCTCTGCTCTTTTTGAGTATCCAGTCGGAGATCCCGTTAGTGTTTTTTTTTTTTTTTTTTTTTTTTTCATCTAGGGCCTCTAGTAGTTTCTATAATTCTCTCAATATTTATATCATTGAATGCGACGCTTCTAGTTCTTCCTTTTCCCTTTACATCTTCATTGTTGAATGCAGAATTAAAATTTATCATTTCAACTTGAGTTTTTGTATCTTCACAAAATATTTTGTCTGTTTTTTTTACCTTGGTAATTCCTTCACTGTGTCTCAGATTATATCATATCTATATAACAGATAAGACTTTACATTTATCAGTTATTCCTTCTTCAAAATTTCTCTCTTCCATTTATAATTCTTGTGTATTCGATTGTGGTTCTTTTGTAATCTTTCTTCATTATGTCGATCTCTTTTTCTCCTCAGATTTTTTTTCTTTTTTTTTCCAATTTTCTGTCCCCCTTACTTCCCCACACCATAGTTGGAAACATTAAAAAAAACATATCTCCTCTTTTTTTCTGATTTTCATGCAATCTGTTTCTTTAACAAATTTCCTTAATCCTGTAAGATTTACTCCCCTAAAGTTGCATCAACCTTGTCTCTGTGACTCAATTTGGTTCAACACCCCTTATTACCATATGGAATGCTTTCATGATCACTGAAAGACACAGGTATTCCATAGATTTAGTAACATAAGTTAAGCTAACAGTGAGTCCTAGCTGGTGGTATGCCATGGTTACAATGCGTATTGTGATTGTGCGCGTTCGTTTATCTGTTATAATACAAGAAAACGAACTACGCACCTGGAACGAAGTCGGTCTCCATTTGTCAAAATTTATTTGACTTATTTATGCATTTCTGTTTATTTGTTTATTTACATATTTATCTATTTATGCACATATTCATTTAAATATGTGCTATCGATATTATATTTATTAATAGTAGTAGTAGTAATATTATCACAATTATCATTATAATCATTATTATTATTATCAGTATTATTATGATTATCATCATTATTATTATCATTATTATTATTATTGTTATTATTATTGTTATTATTATTGTTATTATTATTATTATTATTATCATTATTATTATTATTATTATTATCATTATTATTATTATTATTATTATTATTATTATTATTATTATTATTTATTATTTATTATTATTATTATTATTCATTTTTATCAGGGATATTGTACAACCCGACCCATCTGCAGCAAACTGGTTTCTTATCCTTCGAGCACGCGTTGGTGTATATGTGTTTTTGTGTTGTAATTTCATGCTCACACGCCTGCGCACGCTCAGCCCTGTATGAAACGCAAACGCCCTCTCTTCGTTCTTATCAAGAGTGTTTACATGATCATTTCTTGACGGGTCCATGTCAGCAGTCGACACTCTCTGCCTCGGATCGGTTCGGCTCGACTCGGCTCGAGTCGGGTCGGCTCGGAGGCCTGTGCTCTCAGGTCGTGAATCAACTGTAATGGTTTCAATCGTTATTACTTTATGATTCATTTGATCATCCACTCACATATACTTGGAAATAAAACTCTTCTCACCTAACCTGGATTTGATTTTGCCAATGTATCCATGATGTCAAAATTACCAACTTCGTTTGGCTTGTCGGGCACTAGCCAGACTGTATGTAACCAAACGAGCACCCATACTAGCATACATTTCTAAGTTTAAGACCAAATTCAACAAGTCCCGATTTGATGCAGATAGGAATAATTGTATGACCAAAATACCTGAAGAAATCGTTTTTATATATATCTTTTCACTATATCATCAAATTTATATTAGGAACTTAGTGAAAACCATTGAAAAATTGGAATGAGTTAAACGAAAAGACCTGGGGCTCGCGAACATTATAGGAACGCACCGTTCGACGGACCATCAAGCAAAGTGGTGTTTGCTGAGCACCCATCGGGTTGGAGAAACCCTGCTGCCTTGGACGAACTTGCAGCAAAATCTGGACGGTTAATGCAATTCAACAACACAGAATGTAAAGTGAAACCACGTGTTGTTTGTCTAAAGCAGGAATAGAATAGAATTTCTTGTGGGTAGGGGCAGGCAACCTGGGTCTCTGCACTTCCCGATCTAGTCCTTCGTTCGCTTCCGTTGCAGAAAATTCTAGACTGTTCAGACCGTCTGTGAACGACAGGTGCGAGCGTGCGAGCAGGCAAGCACAGGCAAGCGGTCACTTGCAGGCCATCTTGTACATACTGTACACAGTGTACAGGCCCTGGGAATCTGGCTCGCCCTCTCGCTCTTCCGTTCACGGAAGCAATTTGAGGGTCAACATTGGAGGTCCTCTTCCAGAGCCGGCGATCTTTAAAATGCCATTTATTCTTATCATTTAATATACACACATAATGCAATGTTCTTTATAAGGTGATGGTGCTCAAGTTTTTATCTCAATATCCTACGTGTTACAAACATTTTAGTAGTATTAGCAAATCTGTAATGTTTATGTGTCATGTGTGTACTGATTGGTATTACTCAGGACTGTCTGGTCCCCTTAACCCCCTACGTATGCTGTCTGTGTAACTTAGTGTAGAAAATCTGTCTATTGAGGACCACAATGGAAATAAGCTTGCATGTTTTGTTTGTTTTGTGTTATCCTCGGCATTTGTAATTGTTATTTCGAACTACGTGTTTTTTCATTATCTGCACTTCATGTATATTGATTCAATGCCAAATAAAGTAATATATATATATATATATATGTGTGTGTGTGTGTGTGTGTGTGTGTGTGTGTGTGTATTACAGGGTAGACATGAAGGCACTGTGGGAGGTATTGCAGATATATAGGATAGGAGGAAAGCTTTTAAGAGCAGTCAAGAGATTTTACGAGTAGTAGAACTTGTGTTGGAATTAGAAATGGAGAGAGTGACTTGTTTGAGGTAAAGATGGGACTTCGTCAGGGATGCGTTATGTCGCCTTGGTTGTTCAATTTATCCATGGATGGGGTGGTGCGAGAGGTAAATGCAAGGATAGTGGGCCAGGGATTGGAGATGATTAAAGAAAACGTAGAAAAGTGGGAGATAAGCCAGTTGTTGTTTGCTGACGACACTGCACTTGTAGCAGGATCAGAGGAGGGATTGAGGAAGTTAGTGACAGAGTTTGGGAAGGTATGAGAAAGAAGTTAGTTGAAGATAAATGTGTGTAAAGGTAAGGTGATGAGATGTACAAGGGGAGTAAGTGGCAGCAGACTGGAAGTGAGTATTAAGGGGGAGAGACTGGAAGAAGTGGATAGTCTTAGATACTTGGGTGCGAACGTGGCGGAAAAGGGAGTGGAGGTGGAGGTAGAATGTAGATCGAGAGACGCAAGTTAATGCCTTGGGGGATTAAAAAGTGTGATGAGAAATAGACATTTGGGAATGGATGCTAAGAGGAGATTGTATGAAGGAGTGATTGTGCCGACAGCACTGTATGGGGCTGAAACATGGAACATAAAAGAGGAGTTTGAATGTGTTTGAGATGTGGTGCTTGAGAAGTATGATAGGGGTTACTAGGCTGGATAGAGTGAGAAATGAGGAGGTGAGGAGGAGAACGGGGGTGGAGAATGAGTTTGGAAATAGGGTTGATGAAAGAGTATTAGGATGATCAGGACACATGGAAAGAATGAGTGAAAAAATACTAGTAAAAGAGGTATGGAAGGTAGAGGTGGATGGAGTGAAGATGAGGGGGCGACCTAAGATGAGATGAGATGGATGGATGGATGGATGGGTGGGGTAAAAGGGGCATTGGGAAAGGGGGGAATGCCTGTTCAAGAAGGACGGGGAAGGACAGAAGATAGGGTTGAATGGAGAATGGTTGTGTATGGATGATGTTGTGATACATGATGGGGAGTGGGTGGGAAATGGGAGGGGGGTGAGGGAATATGTGTGAAAAATTGATTGACACAGCCCGAAGGGATTTCTCCCTGTCTTCTCCTTTTCTGCATGAGGGGACGGAGAGGGGGGATCGCTGATTTAATGAAGCGGCCTTGCTGTGGATGTGCTGTGTCTTGCGACACTGCTTCTGACCCAGGGCAGTGGGCGAGATGCAGGGATGACTCGTCATCCAGGAGGAGCCAAGATAAGAGGGAGGGAAGGGGGTGGATGGGAGTGGAGTATGTTGGGGATGGAATGGGTGGGAGTGAAGTGGTTTTTATGCGTTTGTTTTTTTGGCTACCTCCCTTGTAAGGGGGAAGAAGCCGGTGTAAAATCATGGTAGATCGCGCAACGAAATTGAGCACAAGAAATATGTACTTGCGTGAGTGCTCCGTCGCCCGGTGTATTCCTCTTGGGGAAACCCGCTAGCATTTATCGTGTGGGAGGCCGGAACCATGTTCCTCGCCACATTTGTTGTGATGTTAAAAAAAATATATATATATATATGATGAATGGTTTAGACAGATGAGAGACTGGGTGGAGGAAGAATAAGCGAAGATGGGCTGGAACTTTTTATTGCTTATACGTTTCGACCGACTCGGTCTTCTTCAGTAAGCTGTCTACAAACAGTTGGACCACATATTTATACATCCGAGGATGGGAACAAGGACAGGTCACCCCGCCGGCTGTCTGGGGATTCCCTTTCCCGTATCAAGCATACGTTTCCCAATTGTATTTATAATTAATCTACTTGTTGCCTCTGACAAACAAACAAAACCTTCCCTGTCATTGATGTTTTCATAATAATTAATGTAGGCAGCTTCAACAGTCTTCCTCATGTCTCTCCTTAATCCCGTGTGTAGAACCTCGACTCCATCCCAGTGGGGCAAATGTCCAGACCGGTCAGCATGTTGGACGAGTGAGTTAGAAGTCCTGTGTGACCTCAAGTCTCTTTTGTGCTCAGCTACGCGTTTCTCGACGCCTCGACCTGACTCACCGTAATATGAAGATGAGCAACTACCGCAAGGAATGCGATAGATGGTACTGAGGGCGTTTTGGGACAGTCCTTTTATATTCTTGGTCTTGACCATTTTTCCAATTTTGGAATTGGACGTCCTTGCTATTTTTATCCCACTCTTCCCAAGAAATCTGTCAATGCCTTCAGTTTTTCTAGAGTTAGGAACCGAAATATACTGTACCTTATTATCCTCGGACGACTGGACATTTGGTCTCATGAAAATGTTCCTAGCCACTCCTTTCAGCTTTTTAATCATTCCCCCTGGATATTTTAACTTCTTAAAGGCATTAGTTATGTAGGCTAATTCATCTTCTAAAAATTCCTCACTGCAAATCCTAAAAGCTCTGAGGAAGAAGCCTATGAGCACGCCGGTCTTCACTCGCTCGCTGTGTCCTGAGAAGTAGTGCACAAAGTCATCTCTGTTGGTAGGTTTTCGGTACACTGAGAATCTTACTCCTTCATCCCTCCTGTGCACCAACGTGTCAAGGAATGGTAACTTATGGTCGTCTTCCATCTCCACAGTGAATTGAATACCTTTATGGACTCTATTGAGTCTACCTAGCTTATGTCCAATGTCGATATTCTCCGGCACTATCACAATAACGTCGTCCACATACCTTAGCCACGTGGTGCCTCTACCCATGGTCCTTCTATATTCGTCTTCCTCCAACGTTTCCATAAAAAGACAGGCTAGCACCGCAGAAAGAGGACTTCCCATGGCGAGACCTCTGTGTTGTTTATATTCCTTACCATTGAACGTAAATACACCGAATTTTACACATAGGGATATAAGTTTAACATAATCACTCCTGGGAACTGGTAATTCGTCATTACTAAGACTGTCTATGACTCTCTTGGCGAGTGAAGACCGGCGTGCTCATAGGCTTCTTCCTCAGAGCTTTTAGGATTTGCAGTGAGGAATTTTTAGAAGATGAATTAGCCTACATAACTAATGCCTTTAAGAAGTTAAAATATCCAGGGGGAATGATTAAAAAGCTGAAAGGAGTGGCTAGGAACATTTTCATGAGACCAAATGTCCAGTCGTCCGAGGATAATAAGGTACAGTATATTTCGGTTCCTAACTCTAGAAAAACTGAAGGCATTGACAGATTTCTTGGGAAGAGTGGGATAAAAATAGCAAGGACGTCCAATTCCAAAATTGGAAAAATGGTCAAGACCAAGAATATAAAAGGACTGTCCCAAAACGCCCTCAGTACCATCTATCGCATTCCTTGCGGTAGTTGCTCATCTTCATATTACGGTGAGTCAGGTCGAGGCGTCGAGAAACGCGTAGCTGAGCACAAAAGAGACTTGAGGTCACACAGGACTTCTAACTCACTCGTCCAACATGCTGACCGGTCTGGACATTTGCCCCACTGGGATGGAGTCGAGGTTCTACACACGGGATTAAGGAGAGACATGAGGAAGACTGTTGAAGCTGCCTACATTAATTATTATGAAAACATCAATGACAGGGAAGGTTTTGTTTGTTTGTCAGAGGCAACAAGTAGATTAATTATAAATACAATTGGGAAACGTATGCTTGATACGGGAAAGGGAATCCCCAGACAGCCGGCGGGGTGACCTGTCCTTGTTCCCATCCTCGGATGTATAAATATGTGGTCCAACTGTTTGTAGACAGCTTACTGAAGAAGACCGAGTCGGTCGAAACGTATAAGCAATAAAAAGTTCCAGCCCATCTTCGCTTATTCTTCCTCCACTCAGTCTCTCATATATATATATATATATAACCCAGCTTAAACTGTCGGGCTCTGCGATAGATAACCTATGTTTGACCCATGCACTATATCGTGTACAGGTGACTTTTGATCCCACAAGGTGCTGAGATGGACAGACTTATGGTGGTGGTGTGGCTGTGTGTATGCTTTGACTTGGCAGCTCACTATGAAGGGGATTACGACAATGGTATATACACACATTCATACATCGAGCTTCCTATGAGAATAAATATCCGCATTTTAAGTATTAATGTTGGTCATTCGGCATCGAATAACTCTCAATCTTTCTTTGAACATTGTAACATTATAGTGCAAAAGTGACGTGCCTCTCTGATGTACGAACAAGTGTTCACTAAACCAAATTTCGACAATGGACATCGAAAATTTTTACATTTTAAGGGAGTAAGTGTTTGTTTTTAGCATTTTAAGTGCTTCTAAACAGCAAATTCTGAACCTTATACAATTGGCAGGTAAACTAAAGGACGATTCTCTGGTGGGTAATACTAGTCAATGCTGACTAAATTTGCGTGAACTTGCATTTTAATTTTGATACACTAGTTAAGTCCAGTAGTTTTTATTACAATATTTCTAAGCCAGATAGTTAAAGTGTCCTTATATTGTGAAAATAGGATTAAAGTAATTCTGTTCACCACAAGTCAAATTCCTTAAGACAATTAATGGTCAACATAAAAGAATTATATCCAAGGCATCAAACATTGGGAGCTCACGTTTTGATGAAGGCTCATACCAGCATGTAGGTAGGAACTATCCATGTGGCACCTGAGGATATGAATAATGAATCCTATGTACAAAGTGGGATCTGCTTTGCATGGACCCATAACGCTAGACAGCGCCCAGGCCTGACGAAGTGCGCATTTGATATGAACACTAAACATAAATCTCAAGGCTTCGAGAATGTCGAGGTGATCCTAAATTCATCAGATGGCTGGACTGGGTCATAGGATTACAGTAGATTGATGCAGACACTAAAAACTGTTAAGGAACTGTAAGTATGGCTAACCTTACTAAACAGGTTGATGAAACTAAGGAGGTAAAAACAAAGGTACCTCATTCTACTGAGACCCGTAAACATCACACAACCACCTCACCCAATGTATATTAGGCAGTACATCCTCAAAGAAGTTACTGAAATTAGAGAAAGCGAGAAAAAAGTAAGACCAATAGTTCTGAGGCGTACTGGGATCAGATCCTAATATTTTTGTGCTGAGTTTAGATAATCAGTTCGTATATGCTCAAATGAGCTCACTAACGCAATTTCAATGAAAAATCTAGTAAGAGAAGTTACAAATGACCACAAGAGAAAAAAACTATTGACAGCGCCAAGGAGACTCACAGAACCACATCAGTACTACACCGTCTGCATATCTTCATAACCCCAAAATGCCTGGACCTTGGTCTTGGTTCTAGAGGTATAGAGTTCAGTTCAAGCTGTCTCTTTTCTTTGTATAATGGCTCAAGAGTGCAACCAGGCCCTCCAACGATTCAGCTGGAGGTGCAGTATCATCGGCGATGAGAAGATCATTGACCTTGACGTTGCCAATGGATGCTCCGGAATGACATTGATCGATGACTCTGCACAATACTCAGTCCATGCAGAAGCTAAAATGGAGCGAAGACGCACCTTTACCTTATTCCTGAATCAACAGTAAAGCCGGACACATCTCCACCATACTTTACAGCATTCTCTGTCTCAAAGTATAAACCAGCCATCAAGTTTTTAGTAATCCACGCAGGAATCCCACAGCTCTGCAGAAGATCCCAAACCATCCCACGATGCACTGCGTCACGCGCTTTCTTGAGGTCAACATATGCTGCAAGAAAACCCTGTTGAAACTCACGTTGGCGTTCCACAAGAGCACGAAACGCTAGGATCCGACCAGTTGTCGATTTATAGGGCGTGATCCCAGACTGCTCAGGCCTCTGAAACTTTAGTAGATTTGAACGACCTTGTGCCAGAAACAAATGGACGAGCATCTTGTCCGGCACACTGACCAATGCAATATTGCGGTAGTTGAAGTCCTGCCGGTTCCTTCCCCACCTTCCAGATAAGGATGGCCAGGCCCTTTTTTCAGTCATGGGGAATGGTGCTAGTAAGTCAAACACCAAACAGGGCTGCTTGCAACCCATGGGTCATGGTCTCACCTACGGCTTTCAGCAACTCCGCGCTGATGTTGCAGATGCCAGCCGCCTTTCCACCCTTCAACTTACATCCTCTTTAACCTACCCCAAAAAGGACGGAGTTTCATCTATCAGTGGACTGGTAACCACCAAGGATAAGCTGGCCACTCGGGGTGGTCATCCATAGGCAACTGCACAAAGTACTCGGCAAAGATAATTCGCCCCTATACAGGGCTGCCAATCAGCTGTTCGGACCCAGTCACAGAATTGGAGGTGAGTTTCTTCAGGGCTCAGTAAGCAGGTCTGAGGTCATTATTTTGGACTGAAATTTCCCTTGACATCCTTAGTGATTTTCCTAATGCACCATCATCTGTTTTCGTGAGAGTAGAGTCCACCGATTCGGAGTCATGTATTGGTTCATGTCCGTAGCCATTCTGGCAGCACGGCCCTGCTCGTCAGTGTCTCACGCGACGCCACACCACTGCTCGACTATCAACGGTCTCCAATTCACTCCTCGGAAACTTTCAGAATTTCACTTTTTTTTTTTTTTTTTTTTTAGGATACCCAAGGGTGTCAAACACTGAACCAATTAGCAATTGTTACCGCATACATTTGGGCATACACATAATCCCTGAGCATCTTCAGATGAAATCCAAATGCATTACGTCTCGGGATTCTCCCGAACTTGATACGTAGTCTGATTGTTGTTGCGACCACAAGTCTGTGATCAGCATTCCTGCAAACCCTGGACCTCGGCAAGATCTTTCAACGAGTGACAACAAGTATGTGATCGATCTGATTTGCCATTCCTCCGGTATTGCTATACCAATTCCATCGATGTGGCTCTCGTCTCTAGATCCAGGAATCAGCAATCCTCATCCTTCTGGGCAAAATTCAGAAGAGAATTGTTAGTGGTTCTGCCCTTGTTCCAGAGCGATGGGGTCCAATACACACACACACACACACACACACACACACACACACACACACACACACACACACACACAAATATATATATATATATATATATATATATATATGTGTGTGTGTGTGTGTGTGTGTGTGTGTGTGTGAGTGTGTGTGTGTAATCTTAAATTAATTCTTTAAGGTCTGGTAGCATTTCTGCAAAAGACTTCAAGAGAGTCTGTCCCATTAACAAGAAAGTCGAGTTAGATATGTATCTTTCGATCGAGGTGCCTGATTTAACTCCTTTGCTGGCGATGGGCGCCACGAAGCATTGAAGCAGCCAGAATAAAAGGAAAAAGTACCATCCGGTAAGGAAGGGGTTAGATGACACTGGAAGGAAAAGTGTCATCAGGTACGAAAAGATTAACTGTAACCGAGTCTCCCCAGAAGTTACATTGTGGAGTAATATGACAGGATATTTTTTTTTTACCCGTCTTTAAAGATATGTATCACATTGATTGTGGTCGCTTAAATTAGTTTTCGGTTGGACATACAATTTGAATCCTGGAAACACGTAGCGTAATCGTGCCATATACTTCGCCCTCTTGTCATGAATGAAATCGCCTGATGTCATTAAAGTATGCACTTTTTGAGCTTTAATGGGTAAACGTCATCACTAGGACGCACAGCGTGGGTAGAGAGTTCCGTTCAACATCGTTCTGAAATATTATGGAAACAGTTTATCAGATTTTTTTTTCAAATTCATTTAACTTGATAACAATGTTCACAACATACTTTTGCTATTTTTAAAGAGAAGTATTCAACCAGTCCAAAATTATTCCAGAGGTCAGTAATATAAATTATATAGGATTATATAGATTGGACTTTGCAAACTTGATTTAGATTTAAACATAATTGTATATTTAACATTTAATATGCATAAAGCTGTATTTTACTGCTGCTACCTGGGTCTGAATTAGAATGTTGCAAGTGTGAATATTGGTCAGGTTCGATATTGGTGTCATGATGGTGATAGTGAGTCCGCCGATTGTAGCAAGAGACGGACGAGTTGCATCATCACTGTGTCCATTTCACATTATGATGACGTAGCTCGAAGTACGTGCTAAAGACAAGCATGGACGCCACCCTTTGATCTACTTTACAGTACACTCACCCCAGCAAGAAATGCCCGTGAAAGCTACACACGAAGAAGCAGACATGAGGGAACTGGACCCTAGCAAACCGTGTAGAGGGACCGACAACAAAAGCGCCTCGTGCCACGACGTCTCCCCTGCTTCTAAGGCCCAGACCAGCTGTCTAGCTTGTCTGTCCTTCGAATTCCGGCTTCCTTTCTCCCGGCGTTGCCTCGCCCTACTGACTGCCTTGTCTGTTTTTGTAAGGTCTGATATGGAAGAAGTCGCGAGGGCAGGTTTTTGAGGCTCAACAAAACTGCTTTCGTGTGCCGCGCAACTTCAAGATAACTGTCGATCACAACCCGAACTGTTTTGCCCATCGAAATCACGAAATAATTAACATTAATTGCAGCTGGTAGTAGCAGCTGTTGCAGCTGTGGCGTTATGTTACCGTACAAGGTTGACATAGGCAACTGCGTTATCATCCTCCTGCAAAGTCGTTTGACGGCTAAGGTTGACGGTGAGACATTCTTGTCCTCGCACCTCCCCATGTCGTCGAAGTCGTATGCATAATTATATTCCAAAGAAACACGTGATCGCAATGGCTTCGGCCGCAGCAAAGCTCCTGGTGGAAGGTCATTTTACCTTATTGATTCATGTGGCGTGTTGAGCTTCGATCCCGTTTCATAATTTGGTAACTGTCACATGCCCCTGCCAGCCGGAGCAGTGCACAATGGTGATAGTAATAGAGTCTTAGGTTAAATACCTCCTAGGGGTGAGTAGTTTCTTCATTTATTCCACTTGTAATAATTCTCCCTCCTTCACACGAGAATTATGTTTAAAGTCGTAGTGATTCTTCGCTGTACTGGTATGGTACATCGACCCCTCGGCAACCACGCCGCACTGGATAGGTTCCGTGGCGCCAGAAGACTTTCTTGCATTCACAAGCAGCAACCACCCTTGCATGGACAAGACCCAGAACGACCGAGACCCAGTTCAGAATCGTCCTCAGGACGAATAGAGTCGTTTTACGTTTACCCCAGTATTAGTAAATGAAGTGGTGACTGAATCAAATTTGGCTCGGAGACAGATGAAACAAACACACAATAATAGTCTGACAAAACTATTTCCTTGTATGTTGTATCCGCTTTTCGCAATTCCACTAAAGTGCAAGGTACAGGAGGGCCATTATCAGTATAATACCCGATTGTGCTCTCTCTCTCTCTCTCTCTCACACACACACACACACACACACACACACACACACATACATTCCTTAGATAAACGCTATCGCATGTGTATTTCATTATCACTCTAGTTGAAAAGTATTCTGTAGATTGGACAGTACACTGACAATGTGAGGCCGGGGGGTGTGGGGGTTGGGGCTGGGATGTTAAAAGGAATGCTAGAGGGAGACCTTACTAAAAACTGACGAGGAAGAAGTGCAGTGTGATAATCAAGAGAAATGAAAGCATGAAATATGGAAAGGCAAGGAGAGACTGGCCGAAGAAAAAATACAGAAGTATTGGTCTGTGAAGTAAACCCCGGCCTCCCAGAAAAAAAAGGCGTGCTATTATATATGGAGGAGACAAGAATATGATGAGTATGCGGGAAGGGGAATGGAAGGTCAAATATTTTAAGAATTGTCAGGTAGATAAGAACTAGGAAAGTGTCGTTGGTGGGTTGATTGGCTGCTTGGTTGGTTGGCTAGTCGAGAAGGGAATGAAGGTGTGGTTTTGAAGTGGTGGTGGCGACAGACGAAGCAGCAGCCTGCTGCTGCTGCAGAGGAGTGGTGAGGAGGAGGGGAGTTGGGCGGAGGAACATGAATGAGATGAGGAACGTCGTCATTAGCAAGAATGAGAAGGGAAGTGCAGGTGAAGAAGCTGTTGCTATAGGCAGGTAGTGATGGAGGGAATGCATATAGTGAGGTTTAAGGTGAAGAGGAGAAGGGAAAGAGTATGTGGTTTCAATTTTCATCCTTTGCGTGAGTCGACCACCGGGGTATGACGTAAGCCAGGGCAGCCAACCCTAACGAACTGTAACATGGGGTGGAGGCATGTGCTTCTTATTTATCTTTTATCCCTTCAGATTTTTGTTCCACGTGATAATTTACAATCGTGGAGCATTCCGTCATAGGCACCTATGGATTAAATCTATATTCACATTGATCCAGAAGGATTGAAGATAACGTGCTCCCGTATAGCTTGACGGATATGCCAGCTTCTCTAATAGATGTGAATACAAGTAATGTCAATCTGCCAGCCTGAAACTACATAATGGGCAACAACATATAGCTGGCGAGGATGGCAGCCAGTGGAAATACACTCAAGAGGCCATTTGAGGGTTATCCTTGGTTAGATGCAACCAGGACCAGCTGCCACTTCCTCACTATACCATTACACCCGAATTTTACAGAGGATATGCTCTCCCAATCCAAACAAGGATAAACCTTGCTCGTATCACAGTTGAAGGGCGAACGTATAAAAAGGATAATAAATGATCACTCACGTCTCCATACTCTCGACACCCGAAGGCTAGATTACGTCACTTCTCCGATGAACAAATGAAATTGTATAGGGGCAGGATAGATCGTAGGATGCATGGTTACGTAGGAGCCATAGCGAGAGCAACGTGAACCAACCTTTTGAATGCGACAGATAGTTTGCCTCAGTTCAGTAAAATCGCCTGACGACAGCTAGAGTTAAAACGCTGAGGGTAGTGGTGATGGGTTCCCTATGAATGCAGGTGGCGTGTTCGAAAGGACGAAATAAAAAGAAGAAAAATCGCCTGGAGTGGGACACGGCACGTAGTGTCTCTGTGCGTTCAAATACAGTATACAAGACGAGACACGTTGCAGAGTCCGGGTAGGGGTATCACGACTATGCGATGTGCCCAAATGCTGCACCGTGCATGGATGGGACTAGAAAAAGTAAAGGGATGATTTGCAGTGATATGCCTTATATCATACCGTTCGTTAAGAATGAAAATTCGTGGCCATCGGTGATTATAACGATCATATTGGGATAAATGTAGGTCAGTTGGGATGAAGAAGAGAGATCGTAGTCAGTAGCTGTCTACTTGTAAATGTCTACATATGGCTGTTTTTGCTGTTATAATGGCGAGTGACAGTCACCATGACATGGGGGGTGGCAGATACGAATCGAACCTTCATACCTACGAGGCGAGATGAAGTTTGACTCGCCACAGCGTTGCAATGAAACAGTTTTAAATATGCAACTCGTAGCATTTGCTAAAACCAGCAGGGAGGCCACTAGAAATTCTACCTTCCATTGGAGCGAAGTAAGCCCTTTACTTACTGTAACAAAGGAAGTCTGAGTAAGTTAACGGAGAGAGGGTTCCTATATGCCGAGACTGACGGAGGGTTTTGTGAGTTAGCGCGTTGCAACATCAGGCTGGCTCCTCAACCGACCTTGGGAGTGTTGGCATTCCTGTCTAGCGGAGAATGCCCTTGTTTTAAGGCCCGAAGGAAGGGGTTGGGTAATCGTGGGGGCCACATGTAGATGATAATTGATATAAATTAAAAAGATGCCATGTTTGTACTAAGGACTCCATAGAAGATTTCTTCTGTGGTACCAAGGAAGATGCAAACAGAAAAAGGACCTTTCAAAAGAATAATTGAGGAAATTACACTGTGCTGTGATGCAGGATGTATGCCACTTTCATACAAAGAATGAATAAGTATGACATGGAAGAAGAATCTTGCTAGTTGCTGCTTATGTAATGAGCACATCCGCACCTCCTTTCAAGTGCATTCCTTCACTTTAAAGATGGAACTCTGTGCTCGAAAGGAAAATAGAATGGACGTTCATTTTATTTTACTTTCGTAGATAATTTGTGAATGGTCTTACATTGTGTATCGTGACCGGACACGCAAACATACTGTATATCCAAATGTCTTTTCTCTCTGGTAAGAGGATGGCCGAGTCAAAACATCACTTCCTACATCCACCCCACGCACATAGAGCAAAATAGAAAACACTTGAACAGACGCACATGAAGATACACTGGCAGAAATACAAAGAGGGAAGGATGAATCATGAGCAGGATGAAATTAAGACAGGAGAAACCAAAACACGAAACTCAATGACACGTATGTAAAACACGCGAATTTACACAGTTGTCTTTCAAGGAAATGAACACGGCAAGCCAGATTCATAGGGAAAAGAAAAATTAACACATGGTAAAAGCTCGGCCAGACATGACCAAACTCAAGGAAAAGGGGAAAATCAAAACCAATAGCTCAAAGAGTAAACGGCACAGTACAGGTTATTGTTCTAAAGTGAAACAGAACATTGAAGAAAAGCACCATCACAAACTAAGAAAACCTGCGAGGGAGGAGAGGGAAGACAGACGACAGTAAGCCAAGCAACCTCGCTACTCAAATATGGGCAGCCTAGTCTCAAAACATAATGAACTCCAAAACGAGATTAGGTAAGACAAAACTGACAGCTTGCATAAATAGAAACCAAAGAAGACAACGTGATACAATATGCAACCATGGAAATAAGTGGGTTTCTGTGTGAGGAGATGTACAGTAGTGTAGGAAAAAAGTGATAATGAAAAACAAGTTGACAGCTTGGAGATATCCCTGTTAAATAGGGCATTTCGATAGTATTAAAACCAGAACTTGAACTAGGAACAGAAAGAAACAGAGCCATGGAGAAAAAATTAGCATGAGTCCAAGCTAAAGAACAACACTAGCTGTTGATGGATGAGGCTTACAGAAATAACAAGACTTGTACTGCTTGGCGACTTCATCTGAGCGATAGCAGTGTGTTCAACTTAGCAACACAAAGCTGACACCAGCGATAGCCAATACTTAACCTTTTGTTCACAAGGACAAAAGACGAAGTGACAACCATGCAGTGTGACTCATCGCTGGGCAACAACCGTTGCGCATTCCGATTCGAATTTAAGGATAGTCTGAATAAATTACCTACCCTACTGGAATTCGAACCCTAGGTCTTGTCACGAGGACACGAAGTTCGAAGTGATTGAGTGGTGTCATAGGGTTGCTCATATAGATTAGAATGGTTTACTCAAATGGAGGAATGAAGGAATAGCACAAAAAATAACGCGAAACTATTATCAGTAGTGGAACAAAATTTTGCATACTCCAATGCCCTTTAGTAAAATGTGACTAAGCATTAAATGTTAGGAGTTATGATTGATAAAGCATGCTGACAGGAAACTTATCGTTTCAAAACGAGACAAATACGCGAGAAGTTTTTAGCAGTAGGAAACGATATATATATATATATATATAAATATATATATATATATATATATATATATATATATATATATATATATATATATATATATATATGGAGAATGTGTCTGATAGGGTAGACAGAAAAGCGTTATGTTGTGGATGTATTTGATAAGGTCTTGATTTTTTTTTTTTTTTTTTTTTTTTTTTTTTTTTTTTTTTTTTTTTTTTTTTTTTTTTTAAGTGGTAGAGCTTGTGTGAGGGTATAAAATGGAGAGAGTGAATGGGTTGAGGTGAAGGTAGGGCTGCACCAGGGTTGTGGAATGTCAATATAGTTGTTCAACCTGTATAAGGATGGAGTGGTGCTCGAGGTAAACTTGAGATTGCTGTGCAAGGGGTTGGATCCGGTGAGAAGGAAGGGAAGTGGGAGGTGAGCCAGATGTTGTTTGCGGATGACACTGAGCTTGTATCAGAATCGGAGGAGAGACTGTAACAATTATTTGCGGAGTTTAGGAAGATATGTGGTAAGAAAAGATGGACATTTAAAAAATCAAGGGTGAACTTACTACGGTAAATATAACAAAAGAAAAAATTAAAAAGTGTATAGAGAAACTCAAAGTTAATAAAACACCAGGGACTGACGGTTGGCATCCAAGAATCTTAAAGGGAATGAAAAATGAGATTGTTGTTACATTAGAAATTATCTTTAAAAAATCCATCATATCCGGAGATGTCACAAGAGAATGGAAGCTAGCTAACGTTACTCTAATATTCAAAAAAGGTGACAAAAAGAAACCAAATAACTATAGGCCTATAAGCTTGACTTCAATCGTAGGGAAAATGATGGAAACTATCATCAGAGATACTATCGAACATTATTTAGAAAGTAACTTTGATAAATGATAGCCAGCATGGACTCAGACGGAAACGTTCTTGCATGACTTACCCGAATTCTACAACACAGTCATCTCGAATTGTGACAAAAGAAACAATATAGATTTAATGTATTTAGACTTTGCAAAAGCTTTTGCTACCGTCCTCCAAGAAAGGCTACTAGCTAAATTAGCTTCACACAGAGTAAGTGGTGGCCTATTAAGTTGGACTAGAAATTAGTTGAATGATCGAAAACACAGAGTTGTTTTAAATGTCAAAACTTCTAGATGGAAAAATGTTACGAATGGAGTTCCTCAGGGTTCCGTTCTTGGGCCACTTCTATTCATAGTATATATGAGTGATATAGACCACGGACTAAAATCTACTGTTTCCAAATTTGCTGATACAAAATTGTGCAGAATGGCAAATGATCACTTAAATCAATTAGATATTCAAGAAGATTTAGATAAATTACAGCAATGGTATGAAAAGTGGCTAATGAAATTAACACAAGTAAATGCAAAGTTATGCACATAGGTAAAAATAACATTAAATACGATTGCTTGGGTGCGAATGTGGCAGGAAAGGGAGTGGGGGTGGAGTTAGAATGTAGATTAAGAGAAGTGAGTAAATGTCTTGGTGGATTAAAAAGTGTAATGAGAAATAGACATTTGGGAATGGATGCTAAGAGGAGGTTATATGGAGTGATTGTGCCGACAAAACTGTACGGGGCAGAAACATGGAACATAAGAGAGGAAGAGTTTGAATGTGTTTGAGATGAAATGTCTGAGAAGTATGATAGGGGTAGATAGAGTGAGAAATAAGGAGGTGAGGAGGAGAACAGGGGTGGAAAGGGAGTTGGGAGATGGGGTTGATGAAAGAGCATTAGGATGGTTTGGACACATGAAAAAAATGAGTGAAGAAAGGTTAGTAAAAGAGGTATGGAAGGCAGAGGTGGAAGTAGTGAATATGAGGGGGTGTCCTAGGATGAGATGGATGGATGGGGTAAAAGGGGCATTACGAAAGAGAGGAATGTCTGTTGAGGAAGGACGGGAGGGGACAGAAGATACGGGTGAATGGAGAATGGTTGTGTATGGATGATGCTGTGATGCATGAGGGTGTGGAGATGGGGGGTGAGGGAGTATGTATGAGAAATTAATTTTCTGCATGAGTGGACGGTGACGAGGGTCGCCGAATTAATGAAGCGGCCTTGCTGTGGATGTGCTGTGTCTTGCGACACTGCATCTGACCCAGGGCAGTGGACAGAATGCAGGGATGACCCGTCATCCAGGAGGTGCCAAGATAAGAGGGAGGGAAGAGGGTGGAGGGGAGGGGAGTATGTAGGGGATGGAATGGGTGGGAATGAAGTGGATTTTATGCCTTTGTTTTTTAGCTACCTCACGTGTAAGGGAAAAAACCTTTGGTATATGTATGTGCGATTACAAGTTATTTGGAAATTCTTTAACATAAGTGGATAGTGAGAAGGGTCTCGGGGTAATTATCAGTAACGATCTCAAATCATCTAAGCAGTGTATTTCAGCCTCTGAGAAAGCAAATGAGATTCTAGGACTGATTGCACGATCTTTTGACTTTAAAGTCTATCTCACATTAACAAGCTGTATAAATCGTTAGTTCGTCCACATTGGGAATAAGCTGTTTTCGTATGGTCACCGAATCTCATTAAAGACATTGACAGATTGGAAAAGTACAAGGGCGAGCCACAAAACTGATTCCAAATATCAGAAATAAATCATACGAAAATCGACTAAAACATATGAATCTGTTTTCCCTAAAAAAGTGTAGACTCAGAGGTGACTTGATACAGGTCTTTAAGATTCTAAAGAGGGTTGACAACATCAAAAGTGACAAATTTTTTACACTGAATGAGAATCCGACAAGAAATAATGGTCTCAAAATGTCAGGAAATACATTTAATTTGGAAGTTGGTAGAAACAAATTTGCCAACCGTGTAGTTAATGAATGGAATAAACTTCCTGCAGAGGCAGTGCAATTTAGTTCAGTTCGAAGCTTTAAGATTCGTTTAGATAAACATCTAAGCAAGATGCTGTAATGACTGCCATATTTTATATTATTTGTTAATTTGTTTGTTATTATTTGTCTGTTTATTATTTGCTTGATTTTCATCTATTATTATTCTGTCAATTTATTATTATTTACTATTTACCTATTTGTTTATTATTTATACCTATGCATTTATTTATTTTATTTATTATTATTTATATTATTATATATATATATATATATATATATTTCTTATTTATCATTATTATATTTTTTGCTCATCCGACCTAGTTATAGACCAAAAAGTCTCCTGTCGGCATGCTCCGCCTTTGTAATCCTTTGTAAATTAAGGTGATAAACTGTATAAGGGTGAGGGTGGCAGTGAGTTGGAAGTGAATTGAAAAGATGAGAGGCTGGAGGAAGTTGAGGATATTAAGCATTTAGGTCACATGTAGCAGGGAACGGAGGAGTTAGAGCAGAGGTGGGAAACCTGCGGCCTTCTGCGGCCTTTGATAGTGAAAGTGCCTGGGGACGATTGTGCCCATGATATCATAGAACAGACTTGGAATTTAAATGAGGATTTTTATATATATATAAATTGTTTAACAAGTGTGGGGGGGGTTACATAGATGAATGGAGTGCTAATTGTGGAAATGAGACGGAGAGCAGGGTGGGAACAGAGGTGACATACCGAGTTGATCAAAGAATACCGGGATGGTTTGGGTATGTGGGAAGAATAAAGAAGGACTAGCAAAAACAGTGTGGGAAGTGGAGGTGGAATAAGTAAACATTAGGAAGACCGAGAATGAGGTAGGACGGGATGAAAAGGTCATTGGGTGGAAGAGGAATGTCTGTCGAACAATGAAGGAAATGGGGAAGAGATCGGTGACTGGTGAGTGGTTGTGAGTGTCTAGGAACTGACGCGGCTTGAAGGAATTTCTCCTTTTCTGTTCAGTAAATTTCCGAGTGGAGGAGGGGGAAGGGTCACTTTGGAATGAAGCGGTGGGGGTATACCAGCTTCTGTCGGGTCGGGTCCTGCCGTGAATACGCTGTTTCTTGATAAGTATCTTAGACAAATGATTTGGGTGATGGAGAACATAAACACAGGGGAAGGCTCGGAACCCAAAACACTCTAACGTTTCGTTCTGTGAAGAAGTTCTACGCGAACGAAACGTTAGAGTGTTTAGGGTTCCGAGCCTTCCCCTGTGTTTATGTTTTCCATCATCCAAATGCTGTTTCTTGTTGTATTCCCCCGAGAAAAGGCGGACGGGGAAGAGGGTTGACTCTTCATCCACGTGGAGCTAAGATGGACGGGCAAATGAATTTTTGGGTTGCTGAAGTTGGGTATATGCTTTGACTCAGCCATCTCCCTTATAAAAGGGAAAGGGCCCTTTGACATATGTGTATATAAATGTACGCAACATGTTGTTAATTTGTTTATCCAAATGAATTAAAAAAAAAATCGACCTGTAATTCAGCGTCCTCGGCTGGAAGAATGTTCCATTCATTCACGACACGGTGAAATTGTTTCTACCTACCTCTAGGTTAAATATACGTTTTAGTACCTTGAGACCCTTCTTCACCTGCGGTTAGTATTTAATGTGAAAAAAATAAACGCTGAAGTTCTCAGTTCCATTTAAAATCTTAAAGGATTGTATTACGTTTCCGACTCTGTTACCCTATATATATATATATATATATATATATATATATATATATATATATATATATATATATATATATATATAAAGTTTAAGATCATGTGTTTTAGGGGATTTTTTATTGTTTGTAAAACAAGAGAAAAGAAAAGATATGTGGAAAAGATGTAGCAAGGTACTAGGAAGTAAGAAATACGTACACAGATGCAAGTGTGAATGAAACCAGAAATTTGTGGTAAGGGGGGCCTCGTTCAGAAAAAATGGAAGAAATAAATATAATATATGGCGACATCACTGAAAAATTAAAGTAAATGTCAATACAGTATTAAGAACATTATACTCAAGTAAGGAATTTGGAAGAAGCGACAAAACAAGCAATATGATGGAATTATTTTGGAATATTGATGGAGGAGATTAAAGAAAATGTGTACTGGGAAAGAGCAAAGCAATGGGGGGTAGACAAAGTATCGGAAAGCTAAACCGTTTTCAACAACTCATATAATGAATGCAAATTCCCCTTCAAACTGAGTCCGCTTGGCGTAATTTGTCGTTTATAAGGAGCGATCTGTGCCAGCAAGCATAGTCTCCAAATCAGGATACAATATTGTAAGAGGCGAACGGACGACCACCTCCGAAGACAACTGATATCATGTGACAGTTCAGATTCGGAGCCAAGAGGCCATACGTCTCCTGCCGCGTACTCTGTGTGACATATATAGATAAAATACATTACAGAAAAAAATAGTAGGTGGATTGCATATGTAACTCTTTTGATAAAATACCACAAAAGAGATTGTGGTGGAAGTTGGACAAAAATATGTGGCAACAAAGGTGGATAAATTATATCGGACTAAGGACGAGAATGGGAAACATCCAGACGTAAGTTAAAAATATATATATATGGAGCCTCACAGAAGTCGATACTGTTTTGTTTTTTTCAACATAAGGGATATATAGATACCGAAACATGAATCCAGAATACACAGAATTTAACAGGGGACCTGTTAATATTGTTTTATTATTTATATATGGATCGGTTCTGTGACTGGAATTGAAGATAGTAAGTTGATTTGCATGCTACCCAAAATGTGTTAGCATTTATGATGACTAAAATAAAACGAAATCATTCCACAGACTGGGAAAAGAGGGGTTCAAACATTGAGAATGAAAACGACTACGGAATTATTATAATTGTCAAGATATTTGATTATAATTAGAATAATTTAATCACCATCAAAGAGCGCAAGCATGGTAGAAATAATTAGACTTGCAAAACTTGTATTCAGCCATGTCGACTTTCACATGCCGCGGTCTTTCGGAAACCACACCGAAAAATAAATAGATATAGCGAGGCTTAGTTCAAAGAGCCGCTAAAGTATGAATCCGCTAAAATATGAGTGTATGGACGTAGAAACAGCAAGAACCAGGTAACTGACGCTGACGAAATTTGAATTGACAAAACATGCTTCTTCTTTTTTTCTCTCTCTCTCCTCTCGTTTAGTCTAGGTCAGTATATGTTTTACAGCCATGGCAATTTAATTTCGTCTGTATTATTTGAGTGTGTTTTTGTGTGTGAATGGATTTTGTAGCTGAATTGAGCAATACTTCAATATATCTCCAGCATGGCTCATACAGTAGTTTATTTTGAACTTTGAGTGCTGAACGGAAATATCACTTCAGTGTAGATTCATATTTGCCCACATATTCTTTTTTATGATAAGTTATTTAATCAAATAAAAAACACAAATCTGGCAAGAGTGAGAGTATTTAGGGATGAACAGCTAACATCCAGATTATCCGGTGTTTGTCATTTTTTGGTGAAGACGATGCACACGCAAACAAAATTAAATGAATTACAACTCCTCATATATTAACAACCAAATATGATTAAACTATAAGAATTCACATCAATATCCTCATTATCTCATTTAAAGTTGATGCATAAACACAGTACGTGTATTGCTGTTTGGATTTGGAGAGCTGGTAGAAATTTAGTACATGAGATCTGGTAGCCCATGCAAATTCTCCCCCTTATACACACACACACACACACACACACACACACACACACACACACACACACACACACACACACACACACACACACACACACATATCTACCATGATGGCATGGGAAATTGTCGACCAACCCTGCTTGTAATAGATTTTTAGATCAATTATCGCACTTACTAGTGGCAACTCAACATTCCTATTGACAGATATGGGACATGAAGACTAGATTTATTTTCACATCACATATGAGTAGTGTCACCGTGTCTCTGTACAAACGCTGAGCTGTCACACATTTAAGAAATACTCATTCGTTCGCATAAAAGTGTCATATTTGTGTTCCCTGTTGAGCCACTATGCTTCAGTGCGTCTTACAAAAAGAAAGGCTCGAATGTATGGCAACAGTTCCAGCTGATTAGATGTTGCCATTCAAGTGAGTCTCAAATTTTCTCGTGGAAACGAGACTATCGTTCTCACAACACGTGAACACTGCGTGTTCGCTGGTTCATCTTTTCCCTGGGGAAGGGATACCACTGAAATGAGTGGAGTACCTTCGATAGCCAGAATAGCAGTGATGAATACACTTCGGTACGGATGGATTAATAAGAAATAATTTTGTTCGAACAGTTTGCATATGCGTCAATCCCCGTTTTTTTTCTTCTTCTAAAAACAGTGAGGCGGTTGGTTTTACTGTTAGAAAACATCAAATAATATAATAGATCTCAACACTAATTTAGAATATTTCATAATAATATATCATTATTATTATTATTATTATTATTATTATTATTATTATTATTATTATTAGAGTAGTAGTAGTAGCGTTAATATTATTATTATTATTAGAGTAGTAGTAGTAGTAGTAGCGTTAATATTATTATTATTATTATCATTATTATTATTATCATTATGACAACAACAACAACAGCTCTGGGCCTTTCGCAGGTTTTCCGCGCGGATTAGCTGTGTTTACGATTTGCTTGAGCCCACCACTACATTTTTTTTTTTTTTTTTTTTTTTTCCAGGGACAGATACGTCTCTTGTGAATGAAGATTGTACGTACGGTACCTTTTAAACCCAGGCCCATGTCATTGCCAGTGAGATCAATGGTGATTTACAGAGACTAATAATTTTCTCTGATATGACTGGGGTAGCCAGACCCAACTAGTGCATGTTTGTGTGCTCTCCTGTATTTGTGTGTGTTTCTCCACGGCCTTGGATTACGTATTGTACTCGTGATTGACAACTATTACGCTCCCGGATGAGAGTTCAAATTTCATACATTGTCCGGTCTACGGGTGTGTGTGTGTGTGTGTGTGTGCGTGCACGCGCGCGCGTTCACCTTTATTAAGGTGTAAAGGGAGTGGATAGACGCAAAAGGTGTAAAGGGAGTGGATAGATGCGAGTGGGACCCCCCTTTTTTTTTTTTTTTTTTTTTTTTTTTTTTTAATGCAACGAGCAACGGGCTGCGCCCGACCCCGCTACGTAGGATTCGGACCTTCGGGCGAGGTCGCTTCGCTCGCAGTCAATCAGGGGTCGGAGGGGACGTGTCTCCTTGAGGGATTTCTGGTTTCCGGTCCGATTTAGATCGATGTCAACAAAAATTATTGTATTTGTATATATATATATATATATATATATATATATATATATATATATATATATATATATATATATATTAAGCAACTTTCGAACTACTTCCAGTGTAGATGGCATTTTCAGTTGCTATAACACATGCCCTTGTCCCGCAGGAAAACTTAATGTATATTTTTTCCCGTTGGTATCAGCATTACTATCCATAGTGACGAAAAAGAAGAAGAAAAAAGTCACAGATGTGGTAAAAGGAGATATTGGAGGTCAACAGAAGAGAGGTTTAGAGGTTAAAAATGGCATGGTTTCTCTTTTTGAGGAAGAATGAGATCCCCAACCAACACATGCCCAAGTTACTGGAGTTTTTATTCATAGTCTGAGCAGATGGGGATGCGCCAATAGTGGGATCCCCACTTGGCGAAGGAGCGGATGCAACCACCTCGCCTGAGAACCATGCTGGTGTATCTGCTGAACAGGATTGAATATCTCTGGATTTTTTTTTTTCCATGGCCACCTGGATTATATTTGTCTTCAACCTTGAACTCTGCAGAGGTTTCTTTAAGCTGAAAAAGTCGTCTTCTGGTGTTCCCCAGAACAAAGCCTTCGAGGGCCTCAAATCCATTGTTGTAAAGGGTCTGTCGAGCTACAGTAGACATCTAAAAGGATTTTATTCTGGCCGAGGCCAGTCGATTTCATTCAGCTGATGTAACCCCCCCCCAATATTAAATGGTTGTATGTAATAGATGAGTTATGTAGAAGTGAGTAACACCCACTAATGTCCCATTACTACTACTAGTAGTAGTAGAAGTATCTTATGTCAATTCCACTACAATAGTTTTTTTTTTTTTTTTTTTTTTTTTTTTTAACTTTCATAGTGTTCTGGGTAGATTTAACTTCTCCCAAAACTATGTATAAGGTCAGCCAGCCTATCCAGCGCCAGAAACTAAGTATATTTTCAATTTACAGGTAGATATGCTGCAACATTACCAAGCCGAATTAAGCCACAGCGAGGCACAGAGGCTGTATCGTCTCCCAGGGGTTAGGTCGGTGGTCCTGCACTGGATCCTCAAAGCAGAATACTTAACACAACATTACTTTAGTTCTTAGCAATGGAGTTTGCCCTACACACCATTAGTGCAGTACGCGTGTATTTGTGCGTGTATGGTTGTGTGTGTAAGTATGTGCGTGTATTTACCTAGTTTTGAATGTTTTTATGGTTATAGCTTAGGCCTGATCAACTTATGAGATGCTCCAGGAGTTATGATACTCTGCGTATTTATATTATTGCAATATATAGGACAGGAGTTACAATTATGGGATGCTGTCTCCCTTTTCTCCACATATCATGCCTAGGTTAGGCTTCGCTAATGTAGCTTAGACTACAGACTTTGTTTTAAGATACATGTGAAACTATGTTTTTGACATCCTTTAGAATTGTGGTCATTTTCAATTTGTTCCCATGACCTCGCGAGGCTCTCCCATCCCGAATCTGTCCGCTTTATCTACTACTGTACCTTACAATCTAAACATTATTTTAATATCACCTTTCTCTCAAATTTGTGTGTGCGCGCGTTCGTATATATATATATATATATATATATATATATATATATATATATACATATATACGTATATATATATGTATATATTAATTTATATAGATATATAGATATATATATATGTACATATATATATATACATATATGTATATATACATATATATATAAATGTGTGTGTGTGTGTGTGTGTGTGTGTGTGCGTGCGTATGTGTCTGTGTGTGTGTACACACACACACATCCCGCCCAGGGCTGAAATTATTTCAGTATCGCTGCGCTCCGGGTTGTTACTCCAACTCTCGTGGACGGGGAGTTGGGTGTGTGTGTGCGTGTGAGGTCTCAGCATTACCGATCGGTCATTTATGAGCTCTGAGCTCTCTTCTGGGAGGAAAATAGCAGTCGATCACGAGTTCAACACGTGATTCAAGATCATGGTGAATCACACGCACACACACGCACACACGCACACACACACGTGTCTGTATATGTGCGCGCGCGCGTGTGTGCCTGAAGAATAGTAATCACCTTGTTGAGTATTTTAACCTTGAGCAAATCTCCTAATGCCCCGTGTCATTTTCCCCATATATATGGCATATATGCCTGTTTATGTTTATTTGCCTTGACCCAATCGTTACATCGTGCAAGCGTGTGTATGGGTGGGAAAGGTTGGCAGCCCTGCTGTCTGGAGTCTGACTCAACGATCTCCGAATTCAGAGCCGTTTTCTAAATTCATCGCCTCTTTTCACTCCAGTCCAGCCGGTGGCATGTCGTCCTTCATCAAATGCTGACTCAAGAAACGGTAGTTCCGTGCTAGCAGATGCCCAGTGGGTATTACCAACAAGTTAGGGCATGGCTTGTCACATTGTAGGAGGGATGGATCACACCCAAAGTGGATTTAATAGTGAATCAATACCAACGTGGACATTACATTTTGGTGTTTTTACTGTCGGCAATGCGTCGGGCCCGCTGCTGCTGCTGCTGCTGCCACTGCTGCTGCTGCTCTTGCTGTTGATTACCATTTGCTATTGGTTGCCTTTCTCCTTCTCACAGTTTTTGTATACCCATAATATCATGTATTCGTAGATTCTTTTGTTTTGATTACGTGTATGTTTGATTTCATCGATAATATCATAATTCCTTTTAATTCCCATTGCCCCTGTTGCAGACACTCTTATAATTGTCAGACATGATACGCTGTTGAAAATTAAATGAAATGTTTAGGATATTTGTGCTTTTGTCATTGACTGGAATTCATGAACTGTGGCACGTCTCACCATATTTATGCTGAATCATTCCGCCTTGTTAGAGCCCAGCTGTTGGTTGCATCCGGAACTGCTCTAGGCAACGGTATGTGCTGCTGCTGCTCCTTGCGGTGGTGGTGGTAGTGGTGGTGGTGATGGTGGTAGCGGTGGCGGTATAGGTGGTGTGGTATGGTGGTGATGGTAAAGGTGTAGGTTTATGCTATACGTTAGCATAAATCGCCTCACGGTAACATCTCGTCACCCAAGTAGAATCTTCTAGCGTTACCTATATTATGTTGTGATTCTATACATGCTTAGTTTTTAAGTGTTTATGAACTGATCTTTATAGCGCTAACCACAAAATTGTGAAACGAGTTCTATAAGTCGAGCAAAACAGTCTGGTGTTAGCTAAAATAGAATATTTAAAATGATAGATAATTATATAGATAGTTTTTTTTTTGTTGTTGCTGAAACCACTATCTTCAACTTTAATCAAATTATCTGACTTTGGCTTGTCTGGCATCTTGAAATTGTACTAAATGTTTTCAAGATTAGATTGCTGTAGCACAGTAAAGAGACAAAAATATAAGAAAAAAATATATAGACTATTCGGGGATTCAGAATCCTCAAATGATTATATTTTTTATGTAATATCTTGAATGGATTTGAAAAAGACTATGGGGAAAAAACAAGGC
Source organism: Oratosquilla oratoria (assembly GCF_046742065.1). Taxonomy (NCBI): domain Eukaryota; kingdom Metazoa; phylum Arthropoda; class Malacostraca; order Stomatopoda; family Squillidae; genus Oratosquilla; species Oratosquilla oratoria. Next base: position 18,013,872 of record NC_134797.1, on the reverse strand, counting down.
AATTCAAAATGAAAATCGTAGATGAATTTAAAGAAAATCCACCCAAATTCTACAGTTACTGTACATTGCTGATGAAAAGATCAATATGAGAGGCCAGTGTTCAATGTGAACATTAGGGTATTATGAAGGTGTATGTGTTATCTTGAACAATTATTTTAGTTTCATATTAAGGAACACCGAAAAGAAGCTTACCAGGATCCAAGAACTTACTTTTGTAAATGTGATCAAATAATGCAATGAGAGATGTATAGAAAAGTTCAGAGTTGATAATGTACAAGATTTTGATAATGGGCATCCATGCATTGTGGAGGATGTAAAGCGAAACTGATATTCTCTTAGAAATGAACAATAAGTTTATCATGACTGGAGATACACCGAGAGAATAGAAACAGAAATCATTGTATTCAAAAAGGGCATAAAGAAGGGACCAGAAAACTACAAGCAGTCTAACCTCATTCGTAGGAAAAATTATGGGGACATGAAAAGATATTAGCAAGTAATTATGTAATGAATGACAGCCAGAACATTTTCAGACATAAAAATTCTTGAGTTTTACAGATCTTAGACTAAGACTGAGTCTTCTAAAGCACAAAACGTCTAGCTGGAATTCTGTTATGAGTGGAGTTCCATAGGGGTTCTTGGACCATTTCTGTTTAAAGTATTATTAATGATTGGAATCTGCCATATCTAGATTTCATGATAATACTAGGATGTGTGAAATAACAAATGGTCACATGAATCAGATGGATGTATAAGAAGAATTAGACAGAATGAAGCAGTGGTATGAACAGTAGCAAATGAAATAAAACCTAAGTGGTACCACGATGGTAAAATAGTATTCAGTATGGCAAGCTTTCTGGGAGAACGCGAACCAAAGCGGAGAGTGAAAAGGATCTTGGTGAAATTGTCAGAAAATCCTTAAAACATTCAGACATTGGAATTCTGCTCTGGAAAAAGACCGTCAATATTCTAGAACTGGAAGTATGATGTTTGGGTTTTAGAAATCTCTCATCAACAGTTCTTATAAATTAATAGTCCGTCCCCATTTGGATTATGCTCTTTCCATATGAACGCCGAATCCCCCCCACCTTAAAAGGGTAAAATAGAAAATCTACAGCAGCGAGCCACAAGACTGACACTAAATATAAGAAACAAATAATACGAAAACCGCCTAAAACATTTGAACTTAATTTCTCTTAAGAAATGAAGATGCACGGAATCATGATTCAGGTCTTCTAGGATTGTAAAGGAAATTTATAACATTAGAATTGAGGATATTTTGACGCAAGTCACTACCTAGACGAGAATTAATGGGACCGATTTCTCAGGGCGTAGATTTTATCTAGAGGCAAGTAGAAACAATCACCCCCACGACGTAGCCATTAATTGGAATAAAGTACCCGCAGAGGCGATGGAATATAGTAATGTTTGAAATCTGGAAAATCACTTGGATAGACACTGAAAAGTAATGTCACCCGAACTGTCATTTTGTTTTCTTGTTTTTATTTCCTTGGTTGTCTGCTTATTTACTTTATTGCCTCACTCGGACGGATTTCGGGGTTGAGGTATTGTTTTTGGTCGTTTTTTCCATCACATTATGGCAAAGTAACTTGATCATTTTGTATGAAACTTTCAATGAAGGTGGCAATTTTTTTTCTATTTTCTCGTTGAATTTCGGGAGTAATCGGAGCAAAATAAAGGTCACCATTAACCCATTCAACTCCGATGACAAGATGTCTTGTCATTTGGTCAAATAAAACAAAAAATCATAAAACACCAAAATGTTTGATCAAACACCAGAAAAATATGACGTCAATCCTCGCTTCGCTGCGAGCGAAGCGAGGATTAACGTCATATTTTTCTGGTGTTTGATCAAACATTTTGGTGTTTTATGATTTTTTGTTTTATTTGACCAAATGACAAGACATCTTGTCATCGGAGTTGAATGGGTTAAATGTTAACATGTATATTTTCAGGTCTTCCTAAGAAAATGCCCAAATTGATCTTGACCCTACTTTCCAGTTTTAATCCTACACATTAGGATAACATATTTTGCTCTTGAGTATTTCTGAAAAGCTCAACTCGAGGTCAAAGGATTTTAAAAGACCTGGGTTCAATGAAGAGGGAATTTTAATGTTTCGAAAAGGAGGGGAAATATTTCACAACCTACGTAATCTACAAGACAGCACTTTTTTCAAACCTTCGTGTGCGTAAAGATACAATAGTTTACCTTTTTTAGTCAGATAAATCTGTAAAGTTGGTAAGGGTGCTAAAGAGTGACACAAAAGGATGAAAACCACAGGGTTGAAATGTTGGTTGTGATTCTGTTACGAAATTTATCGGCTCACTCGTGACAGGAAAAAAAAAAAATCTTGCAGCGCCAGAAACGAATCGCTGAGAAAAATGTCGAGATTAAACACTTATCGATGAATATGCTGATCGCCTTGCGTAAATGTTCGAAAAGAAGAAAGACATCGAAACCAAGTGCAGGACACAGGCCGACCATTAAAATTTGAAGGGACGAGAAAAGCTAAGCGCAAAAGGAGGAAAAGGGACGCTTTTATTTTCCTAAGTTGAAGTGCCGTCACTCGTTTTAGAACAATTTTATCTATGACGGAGAAATGACGTCATCGTGACTGTTGATATCGTTACCGTTAATGCAAAAAGTCGTGCTAGATTCAACGTTTTATTTGCCCTATTTTTATTATATATATATATATATATATATATATATATATATATGTATGTATATATATATATATGTATATATATATATATTTATATATATATATATATATATATACACATTTAATCCGATTTTGTTGAGGATCGCAAAATCTCCAACTAGCTCACTGTATATCGATCATTATAGCATCATTATAGCAGAGGATGTGTCTAAATCCGGAAAGTCTTCTGTGACTATTTGCCGTGTTTTATTCTCAAGTCTTCAGACATGTGAAATTAAATTCAAGCTGTAAAAAACAATTCTGAATATGCAAATCAACACATATTCATGAAGTTTTTATAGCGCTTAATCGAACATATTCTGATTAACGCGCGCGCGCACACACACACACACACACACACACACACACACACACACACACACACACATACGACGCTAGGTGGTTCGCAAGGATATAAACACTTCTAAACTGGCCATAACAACCACACCTGATACCCACGCTAAGAAAAAACGAACTGAAGAATTCACTCTTACTGGAGAGTGATAGATCAGAGGATGAAATCGAAGAAAAGATCCAGAGGTGAAGGAATGAATTAAAAAGATTGGAAATGACTTACGCTAATGTAAATTAATTGAATTCAGCAAGATTAGAGATAGATGACTATTTAAAGAAGAAAGAGCCAGACATCGTTTTTTTCAAAGGAGATATTGATATTCATATATGAAAGGGAAAATACAAGATAGGGAAGATGATAGTAGTGAAAAAAGAAAATAACATCATAAAGTTAATAGAAGACAAGACCGGGATGATAAATATAAGAATATTAATGTAGGGAAATGGGGGGAAAATGCAGTGGCATATATCCCGTCAAAGGAAAGAACATGGAATGAATCAGAATGTAAATAATGATAAATGCGACCTAACAGTAAAAGCTAATAATAGAAAATAGTAGTACCGCTGGTGAGAGATTTCAACTGTGGAGAGGTGATGTTGGGGGAGTGGGAACCTGGTTAAAGTGAAGAATCATTGGTCAATACACCGCTGAACTTAGGACATAAGAACATAAGAATGAAGGAGACTGCAAGAGACCATAAGGCCTACACTAGGCAGTTCCGTATCCATCACCACCTGTCATCCCCATCCATAAAGTTGTCTAATCGTTTCTTAAAACAACTGATAGTTTCAGCGCTTACTACAATGCCTATTTCTTGGGGGCAGGCAAACGTTGTTCCTGTTTTCAAAGAAGGTGATAAATCGTCTATGCTCATCAACAGGCTAATCAGTTTGACGTTGGTAAAATGTTAGAATCAGTAATAGCTAACAGAATCAGAGATCACATCAAGATACACATGGTAATTTGATTCGTGATTCACAACATGGGTTCATCAAGGGTGGGGTATGTGTAACTAACATCTTTTTACACTAGTGTCTACAAGGTATCAGATAACAATGATAATTACAATGTTATCTACCTTGACTTTAGCAAAGCGTTCAACAAGGTGCCCCACCAGAGACTACCAAATAAAATCAAAGCCCACGGCATAGGATGAAAAGGGTTTAATTGGATTAGAGCATGAATCAGTGACAGAATCCATCGAGTCACTATTACTTACCTTTACGAAATGCCACGTCTTTGACGTCGGAGACCATGGAACTCTATATTTTCCGAACTTGAGCCAATCTCGTTAGGTCTTGAACTTTCATTCCCCCTCCAACATCCTGCAGTATGCTACCCATATACTCGTATGCCTGTCGCCATAAACGGTGTAAAATCCAAATGTTGGAGTGTTACCAGTGAAGTTCCCCAGGGCTCGATTTTGGGTCCTTTGTTATTTACATGAATAAGTTGGACAGTGGTATTATTAGTGATGTTGGTAAGTTTACGAACGTCAAATTAGGCCAAAGAAAGACATTGGGATACTGCAGAAAGATCTTAATAAATGTTCGCTTAGTCGGTGAAATTGCAAATAAACTGAAATATTTCAAAGTTTAGTATGTTAAACGTAGGTTTATGCAACCCAGAAACCATATATAGCATAGGTAACACCTTTTTAAAAAAAACACTGAATGCGAGAGACTTGGGAGTGCTAGTGAGTCCTGACCTTAAATCCAGGAAACATTGCACTGGCGCCAGGAATATAGCTAACATAGCATTAGGTTTCATTGCTAGGATGGTTACAAATAAAAGTGCAGAGATATTTATCAAACTCTGGCGTTAGTTAGACCTATCCTTGATCATGAGATACAGTTTTGGTCTCCGTCCTCTAGAATGGATGTTGATTCACTAGAATCAGTACTGAGGAGAATGACCAAAATGATACATGAGCTCAGACGAAGACAGGGTTAGGCACTTAAATTTACATTGGAAAGACGTAGAGTGTGGGGTGATCTAATAGAGGTGTTCAATTGAGTCAAGAGCTTTAACAAGAGTAATGCAGACAAGGTCATCATATTAAGGTAACAGGGCAGGACTCGCAGTAATGGATTTGAATTAGACAAATTTAGATTTAAAAGGGAAATCGGCAAGATTTTGTTTATCAATAGAGTTGTTAACGAATGGAATAGACTTAGTAACCATGTAATGAGCGCTGACACAATCGGTTGTTTTAAGAGAAGGTAAGACAACTTTATGGATGGGGATTATAGGTGGTAATGGACATGGAACTGCCCAGTATAGGCCTCATGGTCTCTTGCGGTCTCCTTCATTCTTATGTTCTTATGTAATGATCCAATGGGTGGAAGAATGAACAGGATATAGAGGTGAGAATATATAAAAAGGTCTGGCTCCTTAACAGAAGAACCTCGGATAATTCAAACACTGAAATACCGGTGTTCGATAGGTTAGGGTGGTCATGTAGTCACTGACTTTTCTTTGGAAGTTGGGAAGGCAGAAATAAGAAAAGAAACGCACACACAGAAGATACAGTTTTGCACAAGAAGTGGATAAAAGAAACAAAGAACAATTAGGAAATTAATAAAAAAAAATCATAACACAGGGGTACACAAATATGTATCAAATTAAAGTAGGAGAGAATTACAAGACAACAGGACTGGTCTAACAAAATATGCGAGATTGCAAAACAAAAGAGAAATAAACATGACTGAGGATGAAAAGTGAAATATTTAAAAGAGAATCAGAAACGAAGACATAAAAATTAAAAGAGAGAAAGAATGTTGACCAGTGTAAAGATGAATCTAACTTTGATATAGCAAATTGAAATACAGATAAGAAATATCGAAGCTAAATGTTGAGAGGATGATACATGGAAAAAGCAAAAACAAATTGAAATAATGAATTAAAGTTTCTAATCAGTTTTCACCAAGGAGGAGAACCCTGAGCAAGAGAAGGGAAATTTTAACGAAGATTTATGAAACAATATGAAACTGGAAACGTGACAAGTGAATAAAATTCTCAAGCACTTAGAAGTGAGGAAGGCCTCAGTCCAGATGGGATCTCGAATTGATAAAAGATAAGTGGATGAATTAATAGGGATTTCTGGCTGTCCGTCAACCATGATTCAAGAAAGGAAGGTCTCATGTAACTAACATATTTTGTTTTTATTCGAGAGTGATCCATATTTTACATGAAAGAAAGGGTTGGATAGATTATGCATACCTGGACCTGAAATACGCGGTTGTGGTGCGATCGCCACATAGAAATGAATAGATAAGAAAATGCAGAGACAGTAGATACAGAGGGTGGTAATGAGAATGATCCACAGCCTGACTGATAACTTGTATGAGGAGACAGTAAAAATTTAGATTAGGCTGCTCACATTGGAGGAGCGAAGAGAGTTATAAAATAATTATGCTCAGACCGGAATAGAAAAATAGACAGAATTTGTTAGTACAGGATACATGAATGTTAGATGGCATAACAAAAATACAATATATATATATATATATATATATATATATATATATATATATATATATATATATATATATATATATGTACAGTATATATATATGCTTAAAAAAAGGTTAGGAAACGTAGATTTCAAGATACAGTGTGTAATTTAGTGGAAGAAATCAGAAGGAGAAATTACTTTATGGCAAAGTTTGACAGGTAAATATGTAGAATGAGCACAGTTCCAGACCCATATACCAAGTTCACACGCACACAGTCCTTGCGTTCACTGCAGATCCATCGGCCTATCACCTGGGAGATGATGCAGCCTCTGTACTAACCACGTGTGGCTTATCTCGGCTTGTTATGGATGGTGCAGCGAGCTCGTGAATTGTCGATGTAGCTGTGAATCGAATCTGAATCTAGTGTAATCAGCTCAACCACAATAATGAGGTGCCAGCCACGAGATTCGATGCAGCTCTGGTGTACTGCACCTGAGGTAACCGGCCGTTGCATGAAAGGGTTGGAGAGCCATGAGAGTGTGACGTAAACAATTGCCCAATTACATCTTCCGGGACTGAATCCAGGCCTCCCGCGTTCGAAGCAGGAACGCTGTCCGCTTCTCCACGCGTGCTCTGATGTCAGTGAGTTTTGAATTAAACTCAATAATTTTTTGAGAATATATGTTGGATAACATGCTCCTCTTTAGCACGAAAACTCTCTCTCTCTCTCTCTCTCTCTCTCTCTCTCTCTCTCTGTGTGTGTGTGTGTATGTGTGTGTATTCACCTTGGTCTTTTGGATCACGTGTTGGACTCGTGATCGACAGCTATTTCCCTCCCGGAAGAGAGCTCAGAGCTCGTATGACCGATCTATGGGTAATGCTATGACCTTACACACACACACACACACCACCAACTCCCCGCCCACGAGAGTCAGAGTAACGACCAGAAGCGCAGCGCGATACCGAAATAATTTCGGCCCTGGGCAGGATTCGAACCAGGTACTGCGAGCACCACCGTGCTGGCAGTCCAGCGCTCTAGTGTGTGTGTGTGTATTCACCTTGGTCTTTGGATCACGTGTTGGACTCGTGATCGACAGCTATCCCCCCCCCCCCGGAAGAGAGCTCAGAGCTCGTATGACCGATCTATGGGTAATGCTATGACCTTTCACACACACACACACACACACACCCAACTCCCAGCCAACGAGAGTCAGAGTAACGACCCGAAGCACAGCGATACCGAAATAATTTCGGCCCTGGGCAGGATTCGAACTGGGTACTGCGAGCACCACCGTACTTCCCAGTCCAGCGCTCTACCAACCGCGCCACCGAGTTAGTGTGTGTGTGTGTGTGTGTGTGTGTGTGTGTGTGTGTGTGTGTGTGTGTGTGTGTGTGTGTGCCTTTCTGTCAATATCAACTGTCATTGTGTTAGTCATGTATCGGAAGGGCGGTGTCACATTCACGTCTCCTGGCATCTCTGATGGTATCCATTTGTCGATTCTATCAATGACAGAATCCTGCTGAAAATTTTGTCCCTTTACTGGTCTGACACAAGACCCTGGTTTTAATTTTCTTCTAATAACAGTACTCTTTGATGTTTCATTTTTTATTTGTGCCTCTTATTTGATCTGTTTTGCTTCATTTTACTTTATCTTATTTATTTATTTATTTTATATATCCATTCACTATTTTTTGCCTAAGGTCCTATTACTAGCCGAAGCTGACTTTCCCGATTAACCTCTTCCTCCCGATGACGACAGGCATTCATCTACTGAAGGGACAAGATTGTCTCAGTTAACACATATCACTGTCTTTAAATATTTCATGCTACTTAATACCGTGCGATCTTCTTCAGGTGGAATCTTTTGGGGGACCGGCAGTTCCCCATGTAGGTTCCATGGGCCACTGGTGGATGGCCCCCACAGTTTTAGAAGTGGGGACACACACTAAAAACTAGTGGATACCTGAAGATTTTTTTTCAGTGTTTAGGTGATCTTCAGGAGGTTAAGAAACAGTATTACATAAGTATGTAACATATGAGAAAAAATGGTCAACTTCTGTCGTACATTGATCATGCAAGCTTCCTAAGATTGCCAAGGTACCGAAGAGTTCTTTGAGTGGATGCCACGGAAATGTAACAGACTAGCACGGTGGCAGCTAAGGTGAAAAGAAAAGTAGGGCCATTCTTTAGGGAAGAGTGCGTTGAGCCCCGTCCTCTGCCGCCGCCTTTGTCTGCAAAAGACAAACCAGAAACAAAGTGTAGCTCGTGTTCGTCTGGCGAGTAAAGCAGGAAGTCCGTCACAAGAAAAATGTTCTCTTTCGTGTCTGCAGACACTACGTGATGCTTGTGTGGTGGACGGGGATTAAGGGTGGCAGGGGTAACAATACACATTGCAGGTTTCATATTGATGATATCTTTGCTTATTTGTTATAGCCGTGGGATTAGCTCCCCTATTAAACTTCTTCTGTTACATCTTCTAAGTTGGAAGGCTCTAGTTCAATCTCTAACGGTTACTGGTGATTGCCACTTGCCCTGACTTGCACCCACCTAATCGCTTCCTGGCGTAATCCCTAGTCTTGGTATAAATGGCACGAAATTTGTTACAAGAGTCAGTCACTATGATGCCCCATCTTTCGTCATTTCTTCTACTGGGAGGTGGCGTGTGTCACCTCTCGGTGACACACACACACACACACACACACACACACACACACACACACACACACACACACACGCACACACACACACATACAGTGGTAACGTTCGCGGCAGCCATCACGGCGGTCCGGGTTCGAATACCGCCCAGGGCTGAAATAATTTCAGTATCGCTGCGCTGTGACTCATTAGTCCAACTCTCGTGGGCGGGGAGTTGTGTGTGTGTGTGTGTGTGCATGTAAGGTCACAGCATTACCCATAGATCGGTCATATATGAGCTCTGAGCTCTCTTCCGGGAGGGAAATAGCTGTCGATCAGGACTCCAACACGTGATTCAAGACCATGGGGAATCCTGGATAAGAAAGCCTGGGTGATTTTCACCCGACGCTGTGTTACGTTGATTCTCAATGCTTTAACCGTCTTAGGTTTCTTAACTCTTGCCTGACTTAACAACAGGTTAAATCTCAGCTTTGTATTTTCAAAATATTTCGCCAGCCCTGTCGAGTGCTTTCTACCAGTAGAAAGTAGTTTTTAAGCCAGACAAACCTAACTATAAAACAAATTATAATTCTATTTTGTAATGACTGAAAACGTTCGATCTGTTAGAGCTAAGGTCATCTAAGTTCCTTTCCTTTAGCCCTGCCATGTTCGTTGTAGTGTAGTAATGATGTAGCACTAGTAGAAGGCTGCCCTGATGCTGCTACCAGCTGCCTTCCTTTATGCCTGTCTTGATGAGGTGACATTGTGCGGGTTCTCCCCAATGCTTTTGCCCCTGCTGGTAGTGGTTGTCGTCGTCGTCGTCGTCGTCGCCGCTGTCGTCATAGTCTGTGCATAACGGGTTTCCTCGTCGTCTATTGGTATATATCTATTATAATGATGATACTGTCACTTTATTGTTTATATACATAATTACCATGAGGCATTTATGATTCATGCGTCGTTTTACGCCTGTAGACCAGACAAACCGTTCTGAGGCAAGGGCTATTCCTCTTCTTTTTCTCCTTTTCTTTTGTCATGTACGCTTTCGAAATTTGAATAAAGACATAACAGTAGATTACTTGTTCTGATATCATGAATGTTGATTTTCACTCGCCATTATTCTGTGGCTTTGCATAGAGAATTTGAACTGCAGATTGACAACCGTCGATTTTGTGTTGATGAATGATTCCCCGACACCATGCAAAGAAATCATAATATTCGCTCAATCGGATTATCCTCTTGGTGAAGTCTTGTAAAATAGGAGCATCTTTTGTACTCTTGTGAAAATGATGACGAAAATGGATGAACACCTAAGGATAATGAAGACTGTCTCATTTGCTGGTTGAAAACTGTACAATTTAAATTCAAACGTTATCCATGTGACAGTGTAGACGCTGCAGTTTGAATTCAAACATTAACCATTGTGACAATGAAGATGCTACATTCAAAAGGCAAACGTTGGACTCCTTTGATGCAAGTTGACATTGAAAAGTTTTTTTTCCTTTGTTTTTTGTGCCGCCGATGTCATTTGCAAAATTCTTTTTGTAATTTTCCCTCCGCCAATCTCCTTGCTCCCGAGGGGGTCGCACCAACGTAAAAGGTCCCACGGACTGAAAACTAGAGTTAGTGGACGCTTAGAGATATTCACTGTTGGAAACTGATCTCCAGTAGGCCAAGGAACAGCACTGTATAAGTGTTGAGTACATGAAGAAACAGGTTGAAAGCCCATGCGACATACCCTCCAATGACTTTAACCAACTTGTGAATTTGTCTACCGCCAGACGATTCTATTCATGGATCTATGGTGTGCTCCTATTGAAATAGAAATAATTTCTAGTTTTAGGTGTTGGTATATTATTTTATTTATGTAAGTTATTTGCCTACATACTTATCTATTTATTCATTTGTTTATATATTCATTTATCATTTTATTTATTTGTCTGTTTGTTTGTTTATTTATTTATTTATTATTTATTTTATTTACTAAAATGTTTGCTTTGTTATCTGCTGATGTAATTCAAGGGGATTCCACCTCGTGTTTACCACCCGCAGTACAACGATGGATATAACTGCAAAACTCCTGTGTATTCATATTTCTAGAAATAAAAGACACTTCATATATCTATTATGATAAAAGGTTTTGATTAAAATCTAATTA
>NC_134797.1:17982540-17997540 GCF_046742065.1 Oratosquilla oratoria | reverse complement strand
TCGTGCACCCTGAGGTGCTCAAAATGGAAGAGGTAGTTAAGTCGATCATCTAGTGTAGGTGTCTACTTTGACTTGGCCACCCACACACAAGACCGGATGTCTAAATGATGTCGAAACACAGTTATCCATTTGGATGCGTCAAATCCTGGAGTAATGTAACAAATTCGTAGAATTCAACCAAAAACCCACTATTGAAGACAGAAAAAACTACAGTAAGTGCTGTATATTACGACCACAGGCTGTGGTCTTCTACAGATAGATACAAAGAAATAAGAAAGAGTATATAAACTATTTGAAATCAAGTTATTTGACTATGGGAGACCCAACTCAAATGCTCCCGGTAAGGTGATTGACTGTCGAGTCAGATTGCTGTGGAAATTACTTTGTTCATTGTAAGGCATGTAACGGAATATGGGAGGATTCGACTATTTTTTCTTCTTAAACCACAATGGCTCTTTTTCTCGGTGCTTTCAGGATTTGAAGTCCTCAGTATTTAGATCCGGAATTAAGATAAGTGTGATTCCAAATAAACTAGATTACCCAGTGTTTTTTCATATCTTTGAACAAAACAAAATATAGATTCTATCTACCTCCAAACCTTAGATTTGATTGATACAAGGAAATCCTTTATAATCAATCTGTCAATATCTCCATGGAATCACACAAAAAAAATCTACAAATACCCCAAAAGCATAAAAGTGGTGAAATTATTTGAAATGTGTATGGCAGCAACCCGGGTGTTTACAAATTACCTTGCCAAGAATGTGATAAGGTATACTGGGGTCAAACAAGGAGAAATCTACAAACAAGACCGAAAGAGCAGGAAAATTCGATGAAATATGTCCAAGATAACTCCGCAGTGTTTCATCATAATTTGAATCGTTGGATGGACTGTAGAAACGATGCCGTCATCTTCAAATCCCATTGAAGTTTTAAAACGAAAATGATTAAATCCTATCTTATTAAAGACCTCCTCAACTTTAATATTTCCAAAGGATTAGTCCCCATATTTCATTACTTGTCTTCCAGAGAACAAAGAAATTTCTAAAGTGATTCATCCTAACCCACCATCAGTCAAACACCAGCACTGCCTGACTAGAGGCACGTGACTCAATTCTCTCCAAGTTCCGAAAATTGTTTTTCAAAGCACATATTCTCTTTCTCATCTTTGAATCTGCAGAAGACCACAGTTAGTAGTCGTAATATACGTAAATTACTGTGGAATACCTGTTTTTCTTTGTCCGATATTTGTATACAGGCATACATTGTTTATATATACTTATATATACATATATGTATATATATATATATTATATATATATATATATATATATATATATATATATATATATAGACACGCGCGCGTATACGGAATATGTACCCGCTAGCACATAGGGCAGTCTCTGAAAAGCCTTGAATTCTTTTAGAAGTTTATGACTCAACACAACGCAATGTAAGACTATCAGTTCTACGTTATCTGAACGCAGAAACGCATGTTATCCTGCCGCTACACTCGCGTTTTCCGCCAAAGTTGAGTTAGCATTTTGTTCCTTATGGAAATGATTTCTTGAACACCCCATTCTGTGTAACATAACTTTGTATTATTTTAGTTCTGTTTTTGTTGTACTCTGTGTTGTTTTACTTGTTATTATCTTACTTTAATTTAAGTTACTTTATTTCGTACTAGTTAACTCTTCATTAATTTGTTTTTTAGAGGGATGCTTAATCGAATTCCTTATTCCGATGGCAGAGCCAGAGGTAGTCGGACGCCCGATATAATAACCATCCTTCATTTTATCACGTTTGACGTTTTATTCATAGACACTTAATTTAGTCTTTTATATTACCTTTGTTTTCACCGCTCTTGTGTACAAATGTTGTAAGAGTGTCATACAGATCGATGGAATTAAATTTACGAGAAATAAAGCTGAAGTTTATTCAAACTTAGATCATTATCAATCAAACGACGCATTGACTATTGATGCTATGCAAAAGGGCGGAGCCTCAGTATCAGGCTGCTTGGTGACGAGTAAGGGTTTTCATTTCCTTAGGTCTCCCAAGACGGGAAAATGGTTGAGTCATGCAACCTCGATGTCACTTGGTTGTTTGACTGGTAACCCCCGTGGACTCATTTGACCGAATCATATTGAAATTCGAACGATAACAAAGACAATAACAAATGCCTCCGTTAGAAGAGATGAAAATTGAAAATGCCAATGGAAACTTAATATTTCATTGCATCATATCAAACTAGAAACTATTTTTTGGTACGCCATATGTTGATGGAAGTGGAGGGGAAATAAAATGGGTGACGTAGGCCGTAGAAAGCAGCGGGAAATTGGACCACGTTGGTGGTGTTGGAAGATGAATAGTGAAAACCGTGCAAGACTGGAATGCGAGGAGAGTAAGTCATCAGAATTCAAATTCTTCCTTCTAAACTCTTCTGCGTCTGTCATCTGGTTATCTTATTTATTAAAATTATGCTCCATAGGTGGACTGAGCATGCTCATTGAGCTATCTGTCTGTGACCGCAAGACGTCACCTATGCCCTTTGTGTCTGGAGCCTTGGATTTGGCCTCGTAACTTGAAAGGATTGGGTTGGATCCACGTCTACATGTGACAGTTCCCCCAGGCTATACAAGCACTCTGGATAGTCTGGCTGTAGATGAAGGCCATATCTTGAGACTACAAAAACATCGAAAGCGTGTTGCGTGATATATGACAGATGCCCCCCATTATCTTCTCGTCTTGGGGTGTGGTGTGAGTGGACATCTCTCGACATCCTCAAGATGAATAATTTGCTTGTTGATGTTAAATGTTTCCATAAATCCTACCACGCTATGACTCTAGAAAAATGGTAATGATAATAATAACAACAATGATAATAGTAACTAATAATAATAATAATGATAATAATAGTAATAATAATAATAATAATAATAATGATAATAATAGTAAATAATAATAATTCTGGATACCCATTCGTCAACGCTGCTCGAAAAAAAAATCGAGAGCGCAGAAGACGATTCGACGGCCGCAATCCACAATGATGCCAGCAAAAAGTTGCCAGTTTATTTTAAGATCTAGGTTGACCCGAAGGCTAACGCACACTCTTTAAGACGGAACGGTATTGCGTTGAGACTGATCTCTAGTCCGCTAGCCTCATGAATTAATAACTAAATTAACGTTTCCGTTAACCATTCAAATCGATAATCATTGGCAGCGGCAACAGAAGGAGCAGGGAGGAAGAAGAGCAGGGTAGTGAGGAACGGGGCAGGTACGTACGCACGTACAGCGAGGAAGGAAGGTCACAGAGAAGTGTGTCGCTTATAAATAGCTTCGACGGATGGTTCTTGCTCCTTTCCACCCTCTTCTCTCGGCTTTTATTAACCGAGGTGGGGAATCAGAACTACGATTAGGAACACCAGTGGGCTATACCCGAGGGTCGGTAGAGTCCTGAAATAACTTAGTCTGTTCTCGTAGTCATAATAAGTTAGCACCATTGGGGTTGAAATCGTTCTTTGTGTTAACGGACCACGCAGAGCATGGAGATGAAACGAAACATAAAGGAACTGGCTGTTATTACTATTTATTTGAGGCATAATGATCGTATTGTTAGGATAACAGGAAGAATGTGTTCCGAATATTGTTGTCCTTGAAATGTCGGCCAGCGTCGGAACTTCTCACTTTTGTTTACCAACTTAAGTCAAATGTCAATGAAAGGCAATGTCTGCGGTTAGTTTTTATAATAATAATAATAATAATAACGATAATAATAATAATAATAATAATAATAAATGATAATATTAGTAATAATGATATTAATAATAATAATGATAATAATATCAATGATATTGATAATAATAAAAGTTATGATAATAATAACATAGTAATAATGATAATATTGATAGTAATAATAATAATATCAATGATAATGATAATAATGAAAAGTTATAATTATAATAATAACATTATAGTGATAGCAATAAGAATGATAATGATGATGATTTTATCAATGATGATGATAATAATAATCATTATAGCGTGTAGAATACATACACACACCCAAAGACCCTTTCCCTGTATAAGCAGGGGTGGCTGAGTCAAAGCATACTGTACACTCTCCCTTCACCCATTCCACACCTATCCAAAAACCTATTTGTTATCCCTCTTATCTTAGTTCTTTGTGGATGAAGGCTCACCCCTGTCTTCCGCCAGTTTGGATCTAAAGCAATGCAGTGAGGCACAGCACCTCCACAGCAAAGCCCATCCGACTCTCACCCAGTTATCACATGGCGACCTCACCCGCACCCGTTTCATCCACTCGAGAAAATATAGAACAAACAAGAAGAAATCCCTTCAGACCACGTCAGAATCTCATCCATTCAAAACCGCTCTCCAATTACTGCCTATACTTTTACTCTCTCTCTCTCTCTCTCTCTCTCTCTCTCTCTCTCTCTCTCTCTCTCTCTCTCTCTCTCTCTCTCTCTCTCTCTCTCTCTCTCTCTCTCTCTCTCTCTCCTGCTCGACAGATATTACTCTTGCATCCAATGCCCCTTTCAACTCGTCCATCAACTTCATTCTCGCTTTCCCCTCACGTTTACTCCATCCACCTCCACCTTCCACACTGTTTTGCCAGCCTTTCTTCATTCATTATGTCCATATGGCCAAATTCCTAGTATTCATTGATCAACGGCATCTGCTAGTTTCCTTTCCATCCCTGCCTCTGACTCACCTCCACATTTTCTATTCATTCTCATAACCCTCACCATAATTAAACACTTCGTCTCAAATATCTTTAGGCTCTCCCTCTCTGCCTCTTTCAGATTATAAGCCTCTGTCCCATACAGTGCCGTGGACACAATCACCCTTCGTACAGTCTTCTCTTTGTGTTCATTACCAGATATCTATTTCTCATGTTTTTTTTCCTTTCTCCGTGTGCATTTACTTGCTTCCCGTACTCTGTAATTCACCTGCATCCCAGTTACTACATTTCCTGCTACATGTAACCCTAAGTACTTAAAATTATCCACTTTCTCCAGGCTTTCGCACTTTGAGCTCAGTGCCATCCTCATTCCTTGTATATCTCATCATCTTACCGTTGGCCATATTTACCTCGATCTTCTTCATGTCACATACCCTCCCAGACTCCGCCAGCATCTGCATCGCTCTCTCCTCCGACTTAGCTGCATGTGCATTGTTATTCGCAAACAACCAGCTCAACCCCGACTTCCTTCCACACTCACCAACTCCAAGCCTCTATCCGTAACCCTCGCGTTTGCCACCCGCACCATCCTATCCATGTGCACGTTGAACAACCACGGCGACATTGCTTACCCCTGGCGCATCCCCGCCCTCACCTTAAACCCCTTACTCTATTTATTCCCTACCGTCACACAAGCTCTGCCACTCATGGAAATACGCCCTCAACAGACTCTCCCGTATCACATATGTCCGCAACCTATCCCATAAAGCCTTTCTATCAACCATGTCATGTGCCTTCTCCAAATCCATAAAAACACAAAAGACACTGGGGTGGAAATCTTCGAATGAGGAAACAGGGAAGCGTCTCTGATTTATAGACTAGAATAATTGATCTGCATGATAGCCAAAATGTGTGAAGAAATTATATATAAAAAAAATAGGTGAATAAGCTCGTTGAAGGAGAGGGGAATTTTGGATGGCAATTCGGATTCAGATAAAGGTCTCATGTAAACAAACTCTTACATTTTTATTCGAGAACAGTTGACATGCTACATGAAGGAAAGGACTGGATGGATTGTGTATACCTGGATCTAGAAAACGCTTTCGACAAGATGCAGCACATAAGATATGGGACTTAGAGAACATTCCAACGTTCTCTAAGTCCCATGTAGTTATAAGTCCCATATAGTTCCATAAGTCCCATATAGTCTCATAAGTCCCATATTCTCATAAGTCCCAAGTCTCATAAGTCCTATAAATACCCATATAGTTCCATATAGTTTAAAGGGAGCATACTGGACTAACTGAAGGATGAAATGTCGGATTGGAAAGAGGTGAATTGTGGAGGGCTCTGTACTGGGACCAATAATATTTTCTATGCACTTCATTTATATGATGAATAAGTAGCAAACGCATTTGTCGATGGCGCTAGACCCATGGAAAGAGTGTAAATTGAAGAAGATTGCAAATGACTTCAGAGAGGGTTGAATGATGTTTATGAATGGAACCAAGATTGCAAAAACCAAATTCAGTGTTAAAAAAGTGAAATAAGAAACTTGGAAAAAGTCAAAGCCAAAAGAGACCATCATGGAGTAATAAAACGGGCGATGAAATAAGGACAAAACCATAGGAAGGAAAGAATCTAGGAATATTAATCAGGGATAATTTGTCACCGATTTTTTTTTTATAACAATAGCTGGAGAGACACATAAACTATTGATTAACATGTGAGTGGCATATCATTATATTGATGAGAACATGGAAAATAAAATATTGGAAATCCTATCGCCACCAGCCATGGCTTGGTCACCATATAAAAAGGATAAAAGAAATATGGAGTGAATGCAAAGGGCAATAGTCAGAATGATTCCCGGTCTAACTGAGAGATTAGGAAAGTTTGGATAAACTGGGATTACCTACAGTGGAGGAACGAAGACAAGGCGGTGATATAATAGTTCTATTCAGAACAGATAAGAATATTTTACAGGAAAACAGATCTGGTAGTATGGGATGAAATAACAACAAGAAAGCGATTTGTTGAAAAGATGTTAGGAATCATAGCTTTACACATACAGCAGTAGTGTAAATTTGTAGAATGAATTAGAGAAATAGAAAGACAAGCCGACATCGTGAATGGACTCGAGGCAATTTTTTATTTTGATAAATGGAGATATAGAGACGGTACCCCGTAGTCACAGATCTAGGCCCTTATACTACAATTATATAAATACGATTGACTAAATACAAAAAAAAAGGGGCTGGTGGTCTGAAATCCCTCCTGGTAGTTTCGCTAACAGTGCAAACCATTACTGTCTCTCTTGAGCAAGGAAATGGGTGTCTAGAGTGCGTAAGGTCATGGCATATAACATACATTGGACTACGATTTCTGAGCTCTCGTCCGGGATGGTGGTAGCTGTTTATCACGAGTCCAGCATGTAATCCAAGACCGTGGGAGAATCGTTTGTATCTACCACGGCGACTGAGACAAGCGGTCTCGACGATAGCGGCCACCCAGTCAGTGGGGAAGACGACATCGCGACAGACCTCCGTGCTCAAGGGGCGTAACCACCACCTCCAATGTTTTTGAGCTAGTAACGGAATCTGGTAGACGGAAGCACCCTCTGTCTAGCCTTGAAAGCAGAATACTACAATTGGACCTTTATGTCCCTTTAACTGAGGGTATTATTATGTTCTGTGGAGGAGCACGTTTAGCAACTGATTTCGGCGGCAGTGCAGGTGTCTTCAGGGTGTCTTGTGGTCGCAATTACATCTGTTTCCCTCGTCTTATGTCTTCCTTGGTATTTTATTTCTACTTGTCGTTTCTGTCTCTTTTTTAGTCATCAAATCACTTGTTCTTAATACTTTTGTTTTGGGCCTCTACTAATTGATCAAACCCTTCAGCTGCTCTATTTGGGAATCTGTACTATATTATTTATTTATTCATTCATTTTTTATTTTATTTTTTTATTTATTTGTTTGATTGTCTATTTATTTATTTGTTCATTTGTTCAATTATTTGTATATTTGGTTATGTATTTGTTAATTTATTTATTTATCTATTCATTCATTCATTCATGAGTACATTTATTTACCTGTATACCTATTTTCATTTATCTATTTGTTTATTCATTTATTAATTCATTTATCTATTCACTTATTTCTTTACTCGTTTGCATGTTCCTTTATTTACTCATATATTAATTTATTTGTATATGTATTTATTTGTTTATCTTTTCGAAAGTGGGGTCCAATTTTTCATCCAGTGTCCTCTTGTTCTTCCCATTGCTATCTTCACATAGCTTTCTTTGTGTGTGAAGTGTCCCCTTTGACACACACTCGTTGATCGTATCTCTCCTCTCCCCTTCCGCCAAGTGTCATTTCCAGTTAATTCATTTTCCCCATATGTCATTCCTCTCAATCCTGACACTTGCTGTGATGTTTCGTGTGTGTGTGTGCGTGTGTGTGTGTGTGTGTGTGTGTGTGTGTGTGTGTGTGTGTGTGTGTGTGTGTGTGTGTGTGACTGGGCATTTGCCTGATTCTCGACGGCCACCCTCGTTCCGTTCCTTCGTCTTTCACTTCTATTCCTTTCACTACTGTCTTTGTTTCCCACTGTTTGATATATGTGATTAGTTTTCAGCCGAGGTTGAATTAAAATGGCTTTGTATTTTCTGTTTTTTCTTCTTCAAACTAGTACATTTGCTCTCTGAGTGTCACCCAATGAATCCCCAGAGAAAATGCAATACAGATTCTAGTTGAGTTTTGCAATGACATAGTGATTTCTTTAGTCTAATGATCTTTAACTTTATATTTACACGTCATACAGACTCCCGGCCATTTTTATGATTCAAGACGGAGAGCAAACGTCTACAACTGCTCGCTTACGAACTGTTGTTTACCAAACACCCAACTCATAAAAAATGCAACCCTCACCATCTACCCCGCTTTCTATCCGCTTCTCTACCTATTTCCTACCAGCCTCTTAAATATTTGTGGTATACAGGGTTGGAGTTGTGTTGATGGGGCCCATTCTCAATGTCTCCATAGATCAAATTTTGTCTTGAATTTATATTGTTGGGGTGTACCATCTCTTACAATGCGTCCCACAAATCATTGCATATTTGTAGAAAATCGTACTTTATATCATCTTGTTGCCCTTCCATCCTATATTAACAGATCCTCGTTTTTTCTATTCCTTTCCCTGTTCTATCAGTATCATACCTTCTCTCTTCTCTCCTTCAAAATGGGCAGTTCCAGTCTTCCAGTCTCTTCCTCAGGTTGGGACAATTCTGGTTGCCGTTCCTTGCATTCTCTATGTCTTTATTTTCTTTTATTTTTGAGGTGACCACTTCACTGCTGCATATTCCTGTCTGTGGCGTGTCAGACGTTTATTATAATTCTATCGTATCCTAATCTATGTCATGAAATACCACTCTTACATCCATTAGCATTTTATATACCTCTCCCGTTACTCCGTTTACATGACTGACGAAAGATCATCTCTCCATTGTGTGTGCGTGCGTGCGTGTGTGTGACTGTTGTGTGCGCGTGTGGGTACATTAACTTGTCCAAAAGTGTATTTACATTAATTTGTATAGAATATATGAGTTTATTTAACGAATTTATAGTGTAATTCAACTCGGGCAAAATTATCACAATAATTATTCTTTTCGTGAAACTTCTTCACATGGACGTCCTCTCTAACTCTGTGATTTTTTAACGTTTGCATTCCCTGTAGACCAGAGTCACGCAGCATTCTTTTATGAGGACCAGTCCACATTGAGTAAAGAACACTGGTAATCCATAACTTCCACCTTCCATTTTTTCTCTTGCCTTCCTTGAATCTTTTCTTTGCCGCCACCATGACCTTACTACTACCGGGCGATGCTGTCCTTAGGGATGCAACGCTACCAAGATGGGTTAAGTCACCGGGGCGAGACACAGACGCTGTATCGTTCTCCAGGGGTTAGACCGGTTGCCCTGCAATGGACCCTCAAGGCTACACACTTTCACTTTCATTGGATATTCCCTCCCCAGTCCTCATGGAAGACATCTTATTCACCATCTTGGTGAGGACAGAAACACCTCCAAGGATAGAGCAAGGAGACCAGAATAGCCTGTTTTATCTGTACATCCGATGCCCAGACTCTCATACGGTGAGTCTGGTGTGTTGAGGCTTCGCCAAATCTACTCCTGATCATTACCATGAGTCCAGGGGGATGAACGTAGCGACAAACTAGAGTTTTACATATATCTGTAACTCGTAATTATCTGTTTATGTTGATCTGACTTGATAAGATTAGGATTAACACGCAGTATTCTCCCATTTCAATATTTCAATATAATGTAGGTCTGTTTCCCGCCTGTCTGTCGGTGTCACTGGAATCAATCAGAGGCGAAATGACCATTCCAAATCCGATTACCACCTCGAGCGTTACCGTGGCTGCAAAGGCGTTACATCTGTGGAACACCGTTGTGGTCTGGCCAAGAATCAGTCCAAGACATTTGAAAGGTCAGTGAGAACGGGTCTGTCCAGACCACCCAAGTGTATGTGTGTGTGTGTGTGTGTGTGTGTGTGTGTGTGTGTGTGTGTGTGTGTGTGTGTGTGTGTGTGTGTGTGTGTATTCACCTTGGTCTTTGGATCGCGTGTTGGACTCGTGATCGACAGCTATTTCCCTCTCGGAAGAGAGCTCAGAGCTCGTATGACCGATCTATGGGTAATGCCTTACACACACACCTATCTATGGTGTGTGATCTATCACACACCGATCTATGGGTAATATCTTACACACACACACACACCCAACTCCCCGCCCACGAGAGTCGGAGTAACGACCCGAAGCGCAGCGATACCGAAATAATTTCGGCCCTGGGCAGGATTCAAACCAGGTACTGCCGCACCTCCGTACTGGCAATCCAGTACTCTATCAACCCCGCCACCGAGTCGTGTGTGTGTGTGTGTGTGTGTGTGTGTGTGTGTGTGTGTGTGTGTGTGTGTGTGTGAGAGAGAGAGAGAGAGAGAGAGAGAGAGAGAGAGAGAGAGAGAGAGAGAGAGAGAGAGAGAGAGCGTGAGGGTACTTGCTTGGATGAGTATGCGCGTGCATTTATTTACCTAATTGTACCTAGTTATAGTACACGGAATTGGTCTCACGGCGCTCACCTCTGCCTCTACTATGTGTGTGTGTGCATTTGCATAAAGGCATTTACCTAATTGTAGTATACAGGGAAGGGACAACTCTTTATGGGGCCCTGTTTCTTACTCTCCAATTAACTAATTTCAAATACACGCATGGTTCTAACTTGGCCTATACCATTATTCTCCGGTTATCTTTCTTATGTTTAAATTCATATATATTGTTCAAGTTTAAGCTGTATTGTCTTCTAAGTTATTCCAAGTGTTTATACATCTGTATGGAAAATTGTATTTCTTCACATTCTTTTTTACATTTAGTCTTTCTCAGTTTGTTGTCATGAAATCGTGAAGTTCTGCCATCCCTAATCAGGAGTTCTTGTAGTCTACTCCTTTTAGCGACCTGAACGCTGCATTCAAATCATCTCTCTCTTCAGTCTCCCAATGCATTCACCATTCACCATGGTCTTGGATCACGTGTTGGACTCGTGATCGACAGCTATTTCCCTCCCGGAAGAGAGCTCTGAGCTCATATATGACCGATCTATGGGTAATACTGTGACCTCACACGCACACACACACACACACACACACACACACACACACACACACACACACACACACACACACACACAACTCTCGCCCACGAGAGTTGGAGTAACAACCCGCAGTGCAGCGATACTGAAATTATTTCAGCCCTGGGCAGGATTCGAACCCGGACCGACGTAGTGGCAGCCGGGAACTCTAACCACTATATATATATATATATATATATATATATATATATATATATATATATGTGTGTGTGTGTGTGTGTGTGTGTGTGTGTGTGTGTGTGTGTGTGTGTGTGTGTGTGTGTGTGTGTGTGTGTGTGTGTGCGTGCGTGTGTGGTTATATGTATTTACCTAATTGCAACATAGAGGATAAGAGTTGTGCTCATAGTTTCCTGTCTGTGTGATCCCATGCTCCAATTCGTCATTAAATTTGTGTATATTGGCTATTATTTTTCTTCCATGCTGCTCCACAGATTAGTGCATCTCGATGGAACACTGCATTTCTTAATTTCATACAAACGCCTTGTCTTTTTTCATTTTCGTCCCATGTCCTTTAGTTATTCTTCCATCTTACACTAAGAGGTCTTCTGTATCGGCTATGCCCATTTCTTTCATATTTCTGAAAACAGCAAATATGTAACCTCCTCTTCTACGTTTCCCACCCATCCCAATTTATAACTACACAATTGAAATCTCCCATCTGATTCATATCTTTACTTTTAAGCCATTTTCTGCATATGTAGACCTGAACCAAAAAACAATTCTTTGTTTTTGGCCTTATTTCACGGCCTTGCCCTAGGTGGGACGTAGGCTATTGCAAACTCTCTTTTACTAGACATCTCTGTTACTGTGTCCGTACTTTCTATTTTACCCTTTCTTCTCCCAGTGCCATCTCATCCACTTTTTTTCACCACTATCATCACTCCTCCCAATTTTTTTTCTCTATCCCTTTGCTATATTTTTCCTTCCTCCACTGAGGCATCAATATTTCCATTCAGTTTAGCATCAACGAAAAATATGTCTGCCTTTTTCTTCAATGAATAATCATTGATCATTAATCTAGTATCATTGCTTCTTCATGAATGCATGCCACTTCCAAATATCCTTACTTTATTCCTCTTTACCTCCAATTCCCTCCTTGTATACCATTTTTTAATTTTATTTTATATCACCCAAATAATCTTATGCGTGTATGTGCATATAACAACCATACATATATAACTGTATAAGTTTTACAAGAACGGTTTGAATTCTTAACACGTCGCCCGTATTTACATTTCCTTAGTTCTGAAAGCAATTTTTATTCTATTTTGAGCTCTCTAAATACTCAGGGTGTAGATCATCCTTCCAAATGGCAACATGGTCATCCCTTGTGGCTTACACAGGAAAGTGACTCAAATGGACATAACTACATTACCGAGCGTTTTATTTCAGTTCTGAGTAGAGTTTATTCTACCACACATGGAAAAGAACGAATGTTGGACGACCCCAAGTACAGTGTGGGGTGGGTGGAGCCAAGACTCGAACAACCTACCGGGTCACCCAGTCCAACCCCAAGCTCACTGTGCCGTGTGTGAGTATTTACCTTGTTGTATTACACGGGAAGGGGAGCTATGCTCGTAGTGACCCGTCTTTGTATCTCGCAACATCTAGTTTGTACTTAAATACTTGTATGGTGTTTGTACACACTGTTGTTTCGTCCAGTTTGTTCCAGACATCTACCACTCTGTAGAAAACTTTTTTTTTCAGGTCTCGTCTATAACTATACTTTTTGAGTTTCTTTTCATGTCCCCCTGTTTTTCTTTTATCCTACTTCAATAAGTCTTCTCTTTCAAGGACTTCCATGCCTTTCATGATTATGTATATGGCCAATAGATCTCCTCTTTCTCTTCTTTGTTCCAGAGTTGGTAGATCCAGTTTAGACAATCTTTGTCCGTATGTCAATTTTGAAAGTGTTGGGGCCATCTTTGTCGTTGCTCATTGGATTCTTTCTATTTTCCTTATATTCTTTTTTTGTACTGGGTGTCCATAGTGTCGCAGCGTACTCCAATCTTGGTCTTATCAGTGTAACTAATATATTTTTACCATTACTTCATCCAAGTAATTAAAAGCCACCTTTATTGATCATAGTAAATTGTAGGTTTCTCCTACTATTTTGTTTATATGTTTGTCTGGTGACATATCTTTGGTGATAATTACTCCAAGGTCCTTTTCGGAACTAACTTCCTTTACTTCCTTTGTACCGATTTTATATTGTCCTGATATTCTCTTTTTTTTCCAAACTCCATTATACTACACTTAATGTTGAAGTTCACTTCCTACTTTTGGCTTCATTCCCAGACCTTGTCCAGGTCTCTCTGTAGCGATTCACAGTCTTTTTCTGTACTTGCTTTCTTTAGTATTATTGCGTCATCTGCAAAAAAGTTCATATAACATTCTAGACCTTCATCCATGTCATTTATATATATATATATATATATATATACATACATATATATATATATACATATATATATATATATATATATATATATATATATATATATCAAAGCTTATCGGAGCCAATACTGAACCCTGTGGGACTCCACTTATCATTTCTTCCCAGGTCGAGTTTTTATCTCTAAGCACCTCTCTCATCCCCCTCCCCCCCCCCTGCAAGAAATCCTCCATCCATTTAAATATTTTTTCTTGTACAGCTGTTACTTCGAGTTTTCTTAATAGTATTTTGTGTGATACTTTATCAAACGCTTTTTGTAAATCCAGAAAAGCACAGTCTCCCCATCCGTCCCTTTCTTACATTATATCTATTAAAATTTGTGGCATATGATCTTCCTTGTCATGTGTGTGTGTGTGTGTGTGTGTGTGTGTGTGTGTGTGTGTGTGTGTGTGTGTGTGTGTGTGTGTGTGTTTACCTAGTTGCATTTACCTAGTTGTATCTTACGGGAAGGGGAGCTATGCTCATGGTGCCCCGTCTCTGTATCTCATTGTCTAGTTTGCTCTTAAATTCGTGTGTGTGTATGTGTGTGTGCGTGTGTGTGTGTGTGTGCGTGTGTGTGTGTGTGTGTGTGTGTGTGTGTGTGTGTGTGTGTGTTATTTACCCGGTTGCGTGAAACAGAATCGAGTCAGACTTCTTACAATATGCCTACTTTTTATCTATTATTTTAAGACCTAACCAGTAGATTATTTTTGAGTCTCCAAATAGCCAAGTTACCAATTCATCCCTACTTATGTTCAATGTGTGAGGAAACTTGCACTACCACTACTTCAGATGGCAATTTGTTATATTTATCTAATGCTCTATTTGGGATCCTAAACTTCACCCCATTCTGTTTATTTTGTGTTTTGTGGATATCTCAATTGTGACCTCTGTTCTTCCTCACTAATGTTTTCGCAGTCTTCTTTGGGTACAAAAGACATTTCCTCTAAGGTTGGGACGGCTCAGCCCCCTGAGATCTTCAAGGGTCTCAGTGAGATGATTAAAATAGCCTGGCAGCAACTAGAATAAGCACAGTAATGTAACATCGATTGAAAAGTATTGTTTGTTATTGGCCCTTCGACATCTGGGTCAGTTTTTCCTCGGCCCAATAAAATCGCTTGGCGGTAGCAAAAACAAAT
>NC_134797.1:17937540-17980040 GCF_046742065.1 Oratosquilla oratoria | reverse complement strand
CCTTATCCCCTAAATAACATCCCGTCTGAAATTCAGTGTGTGTGTGTGTGTGTGTGTGTGTGTGTGTGTGTGTGTGTGTGTGTGTGTGTGTGTGTGTGTGTGTGTGTGTGCGTTCGTGTATGCTACGTACACTTATGTTCTCTTCCCGAACGTGTGTGTTTGTGTGCGTGCGTCCGTACGTGTGTCTATTTGATTTCCAAGTGAATCACAGGTTTGGCCAGATTCGTAATAATCCCATCTTTCCTGACTTTCTTGAATGTTCTGGGTCTCCACCCCCACCCCCACCCCGCCTCCTCGTAGACTGATTCCCAAGCGACACCGTAACATCGATATACAGTACGTCACTACATATTCTAATAGCATGGTTTTATGTCACTGTGTGTAGAAGTATGTACACCCAAACGTACGTGTGTGTGTGTGTGTGTGTGTGTGTGTGTGTGTGTGTGTGTGTGTGTGTGTGTGTGTGTGTGTGTGTGTGTGTGTGTGTGTGTGTGTGTGTGTGTGTGTGTGTGTGTGTGTGTGTGTGTGTGTGTGTGTGTGTGTGGGTGGGTGGGTGTCTTTGTATTTAATAGATGGAGCCGATAGATGAGTTTTATAGAACTTTGTGAAAGCTCCTTTATCTCTCGTTCCCCTTTTTCAAGCTTAATTTAAGCTGCAACAGAGGTTTGCTTTTAACTCTATATGCTCAACGTGTAGATCACCTTCCTCAGAGTGACACGGTTCAACCACCCCGACGAACTGGTGGGCTAACACCACCACACCCAGATTGGAGCGGATGTTGGTCGCCTTTAACTGCTGTGTGTATATATGTGTGTGTGTATGTGTGAGCGTTCGTTTACTTAATCGCGTTTACCTAATTGTAATATTCAGAAAAGGAGTTACGCCGCTTGTAGGATTCCGTCTCTTTTTATGTGTTCGTGCGTGCGCGTGTGTGTTAACTTTGTACTTATTAAATTGTAATATACAGGGAAGGAGCTACAGTCATGGGATCCTAGTTCGTGTGAGTGTGTGTGTGTGACCGTTTCTACCAATCTCCATGTTATAGAGCAGTAGCGCATAAGGAGTTCAGGAATGTCTCAACTCTTAGTGTGTGTTGCTGGCTGGCTGGCTGGCTAGCGCGGGTCTCGATGTATGTCAGCTGCTGGCTTTGTACAAGCCCCAGACTGCTGTGCCTGTCCTACCACGAGGTACAGTACGTAGAGCCTTCGTGGCCATAATTATGTAGTAAGCAGGTAGCCCAGCTATGAGCTCTCCTGTCCTCTCGTAGTCCCTGAAAATATTCTGATCCAGAGTATTGAACTAGCCATGATCCTTGATCAGATTCATTCACCCGTTAGAAAACGCCCAGGATACGGAGCTGTGTAATAGGATGGGTAATGTACTATCTTGGTTATATGTTAAGATTTGTATGCCATTTCAATTTTTTATGTATCTATTAATTTATTATCTATTTACTTAATGGCATGCGATCGTGCTCAGTAATGAAAAAAACCCTAGAGCTGGATAGGGTTCATTGAGGAATTCTAAAGTTTTCATGAAAACAGAAATATGGTCAAGGTTCCTGTATTTTTATGTACTAAACATGTTTCAGTGCTGTAGGAATACCATCATTCATCAGTCAGTGACTACAGCTTGCTCAATTAGCTTACAGCTGCATCTTGTTTCAATGTACTGAAGGGAAGAGCATTTTTTTTTCCTCTTTCATGGCACACTTGTTCATGATTTCATATAACATTCTTAGAATGTTGGTGTATATCCGTAAATATTATCAATTATCATCTAATTTAACTTTCCAAAATCAACAAATCGCAATTTTGTTCCATCGAACGCAAGAACAGGTTAACTTTCCCCTGATTTGGTAGCTATGACCTATGGGAAAGGTTCTAATCGCAGTTCGTTTTCACCGCAGGTGCTCAGACGGTCTACCAGTGAGTCACATGTGAACAGCCGGATGTTACGTCATCGTCAATATGCTTCGTCATCATGATAGTATAGGATTGGCAGAGAACTCTCTGACGTCATGACTAAACGGTCATTTTATTGGCCGAGGGAAGACAGTGACATCATAGGAGTTTCCTGATTGGTTATATTTGATTGGTGACGTACGGAGGAGCGATACCGTGGTTGGTTGTCGCTCTTGCCGGCAGAGCAGACGGTCCCCCAACCCTCAGTCGGGTGCAGACTATCGCTGAGAATGGTCAAGGAGACTACACCCGCTCCCACTTCTGTTGAACTGCGCCCACCCTCCATCCAACCTCCTCCACCATCTCTCGCACAGTAGGAGGAAGAGAACTTGGTGGAGGGAGACCTGTGGAGGTGGAAGGGTGCGATGCTGCTCCCACTGCCCAGCCTATATTCACAAGAGCAACACGTAGGCCGGCAGGCACTAGGCGGACTTGATATTTAGTAGCCGTTCTTTGTCAAATGTTTATGTATATTTGTATACTGTGGTATTGATCAACATAACTAGCGTTGTTGTCTACGTGGACTTACAGTATTATAGTGTGATAAAGGGCGTGTGATAAACAAGCATGAAGAACTTCCGTGTTATCGCAATTTGGAATGTATAAGGTAAGTGTTGTTTAAGTTTACCGACCAGATATTCTTGACTTAATACCTCATGAATGTGGTTGAACAGTGGGAGAAGGAATTATCGTTGAAATTGTAAATTGTGGATAAGCTATATTTCCCGGGTTATATTGGGTGGTGTATATTCAACCAGTCAGATTTCCTATATGTACGAGTGAACAAACTAGGGTGGAGATAAATGTCCGGATTTGCAGTGAGTCCGCTACCTGTGCTGACCCTTCTTCAGTGCACGACTGCATGCATTAATCAATGTAATGTGCGCAGTCACAATCACCGTGTTGTACTTATAATAACCTTTGTCACGAGTGTTGAAATGTGAACGTATCCCGGCAGTAGGGAGAACTGCGCCATACATTCCAAAGCACAGGACGTGTGGGACTTTCCACCGACAAGGGCCCGCGTGGGCTGGCACACACGCAGAACACTCGAGAAGGGTGGACGGTGTTGCCACGGGGACTTGATCTAGAAAGAGAGACAGGGAGAGTGAGCGAGGGTTTACTTTCGAAGAATGAGAGGGTAACATGAGGTTTGGAGAGCCATGTGCACGACTCGGGTGTGGTGGTAATGACAGCTGTACACCAGTGTTCCACGAAATCGCAGTTTTAACGTAGGAAGCATGTGACTCCCGTCAGCTTTTGTGATCACGTCGTGTATTTTTTCTACGCTCAGGAGATGTGCGCGTTAGCTTCCAATTTTACTTCCGCATTTTTTTCTCCAGCTGACTGGCGCGCGCAGGCATGCTCGCTCATTCTCGTACAAGCAGCTTATATCCCCCAGTCCAACGTGAAGTATTCTAGTGACATTGGGGCGTGGAACGTCTTGGATAGTGGTGGTACTGGTGCAAGTCCAGGAGATTAGGGAGGAGTTAGCCCGTGCACAGACATTACGTTACAAACCTTCCTTTCTTCTTAGACGGAGCCATGCGGTTGCTGCGAGGCGGCGAAATTGAGGTCGCCTGACTCCTCTCGGACCGGTCACCAGCCGGCGTTTCCCCCATAGAGACTAGAACCAGACGTAGCTTGCATTGGCCTTGGCGTAGGGATTGTGGTGATTATTACATAGATCCGGGTTCGCACCCCTTTATCTAAGTGCCACCGGTGACTGGTGAGTCCTGGAATAACACTAGGTAGAAGTGAATTTTTCGACTTGGAGTTCCCGCGGGCATTTCACCTTGCACCGTGCCACACGCAAACCGCGTTGGAACTAGTGAGCCGGCCCTGTCGGGTAGTGCAGCCCACCTATTTAAATTTTTCCGTGGTTAACATTTGCCATTTTGTGCTACCTTTGCCAGTATGTGACAAGGATATTAAATAGTCGTAAAGGTATTGCTGCCTTTTAAGTACAGGATGGAGAGGTTCTCCCGTGCCCCTTAAACAGTTCTTTCAATCTTGATGGATGAATGCGATTGGTATCGTGCAGATAATTACTGCAATCCTCATACATAATGTAAAATACCTTAGCTGGAAACTACCAGTTCTGCAGTCAGGATTGTGATTTTGTCGCAGCAAGTGTTTTGATCAAAGTGGTGTGCGGTATGAAACTGCGATGGAGGCGGGCTGCAGGCTCAACTTCTCGTTCGCTCAGTCAAAGCGATGACTGGTATCTTAGCGAAGTCATCTGACTAGTAAATCCCAGGTTGCTCTCGGCACCAGCGAAGCCATCTTACTAGTAAATCCCAGGTTGCTCTCGGCACCTACGTGGCCACGGAGACGGTGGCAGCGGACAGGTTTCGCCCAGGATCGGTATTTCCCAACCCCAATCCGCCTCTGCTGTCGTCCTCGTTTTCTTTGTCTGAATCTTAGAGCTAGTTCTTGTAATTGTGTAAAATAAATGCTTTCTACACCTTTGTTTTCTGTGGAAGTGGACTTCTAGAACAAATCATGACATTTACAAGCTTACCAGATCGTACTTACGTAACTCTTGCATAACTGTACCCAGTGTACCGCGGCACTTGCTATCTAGCGGTAAGACTGCATTCATGGTTGGCGGTGCTCTTCGTTGCACATCTGAATTCAGAAAACTCAACTATAGTTAATGCATTATACAGTAGAACGCTGTTGTAAACGACTTGTTACACAAGCCCATTTGGCAGCTCCCGAATTAAGCCTAAATTTTGTTACAAGATGGAAGAGACTGCCACGTTTATTCTCCCAAGTGCTAGTGTATTTTTGAAAAGGCAGTTCAGATGTTATGTTGGCGAAACATTTGTGGAGCTTGTCATTGAGGTTTGGTCAGTTTTCATCGACGGAATAGAAAGTAGTAAACTGGTACTGTGGTACTGCAAAAAAGTGTTAATCGGACACTTCTCGCAAAGAATAAAGCTAGTCGCTGTCGACACGAGTCTACTCGTGGTCTCGCCAAAATTTTCCGAGTTTACACGAGTCGTGGCAAAGCCTTGTAGAACTCGTATTTGTTAATTGTTCGCACAAACGGAACCCGTACCTCGGTAGGATATATTCATATTTTTTATGGAATGTTTAGTCTTGAGTTGCTTAAACTGAACACTTCAGGATTGCTGCATCCGAACTAGCGCGTGTATAGTGGTTGAAACTATCGAAAGGGTAATCTAGGAGTTGATAGGTCGCTTCAAACCCATTGTGGAAGAGCAGCAGCAGCAGCTGGGTGCGTTCATCGAGCCGGTCGACGTCGTTCCGTTTGGGTTGGGCAACCTGGACGATGAGACTGCCTCCTCTCGAGGAAGGGGTCGATAGTCAGTCTTAAAGGCGCATATTGCAAGTAACCTACACATTTTACACTATAAGTGACGGGAGATGGGTGCCGTGTCTGGATACAGCTGAGTGTGGCAGCCGGATAGAAAGTACTAGATAGGAATACATGGAGATAAATAAAGTAGCAGGGCCCTCGCCAGAACAAAGCCGGAGTTGACACTTAGCGTAAGGATAACCCATCTCTATTAACTAGCTTAAGTGCCAACTCCGACAGATGTCACGGAAGCTCGTAAAGTAACCAGGCGGTAGTCAGTTTGTTCCTCTTCCCCGGCATGATATTCGGAATCAGCACAGAGCCTCGGAACATGACAGGTGCCCATGGTGGTCTCCCGTTTTGTTAATTGCAAGCATTAGCTGAGCCAATGGCAGCGGGGGTGGGGGTA
This sequence comes from Oratosquilla oratoria, assembly GCF_046742065.1. Classification (NCBI taxonomy): domain Eukaryota; kingdom Metazoa; phylum Arthropoda; class Malacostraca; order Stomatopoda; family Squillidae; genus Oratosquilla; species Oratosquilla oratoria. Next base: position 17,974,339 of record NC_134797.1, on the reverse strand, counting down.
ATTCTTTTATGAATAAATCCTTAGCTCCCAACAGCGAAGTTGTCAAAATAGCGGTGGTCAGGATTTGAAAGAATTTGACCATGCTGTAAAGCCATGGCTTGCATGTCCGTATCGACCGTGACGAACTGGTGTATATTATTGTGTGTATTTTAGTGCGCCACTTGAAAATGCGTGTGTGTGATTGCATATATTAAGCGCCATGAACAAAAGGAATTATGAGAACGGATTACGGACATATGGTTATTTGAGATCCATACAGTGGACGAATGAACAATTGATATAGTTTGTTGAAAGAATGGATGGACGTTGATTCAGTATGTGGAACCTCTAGTTGGAGCAAATTTGCTTGAACACGTGCAATTTTAATTGCTTGTAAGTGAAAAGTAGTAAGAATGCATAAAGCTGATTTTTAAGTTTACCACAGAACTACACGGAAACAACTGCATGAGCTAAGCACTAAAGTCTCACACATGCACGGCCGTAGACTTGTAATGAAGTCGTGAAAGTGTTACCACCAGTATGCGAGTTCAGACTACGGGCTATGGAGTGTGGATTTTTCATACAGGCGCGCGCGCGCGCACACACACATACACACACACACACACACACACACACACACACACACACACACACACACACACACACACACACACCACGAACGCGCGCGCGCGCGCGCGTTTGCTAGTGAAGTGGTCTTCGAGCCCCAGCGCTTGAGGTCCCGAGTTGGCGCAGTACAACCGGCGTGAAAAGATTTTGCTGGCTACTGCTGAACGCCGTATCTATAAAGGTGTTGGTTTGTGTATGTATGGAGCGCGAGCGACCCAAGTGTGTGTGTTGCACGCACGCACGCACGCCTGTCTGTGTCTGTCTGAAAGGGAAAGAGGGTATGTATGTAGTTGGTGGGGGGCTGTCAAAATGGTCGATCACGTGTTCAACATGTGATACAAGATTAAGTCGAGGACACACACACACACACACACACACACACACACACACACACACACACACACACATAGCATTACCCATAGATCGGACCTACGAGCTCTGAGCTCTCTTCCAGGAGGGAAATAGCTGTCGATCACGAGTCCAACACGTGATCCAAAGACCAAGTGAATACACACACACACGCACGCACAGCTTGCTGACGTAGTGGTGTCTTGTACTGCAATCTCAGCTGTCAGATGGGTACTTGCCGAAAACTGCTACAACACTGGTCTTTGGCCAGTAGTTGATGAGAAAGGTAAGAGATGGGATGGGCTGTCAGCATCCCCAGTCGGGCCAAATGAGCTATGGAGATCTCAGTCGGGAGGGACCTGTCGGACAGGTGATGGAAGATCATAGTGCATCGTGCGTGTACGTAACCCCCCCTCCCACACACACACACAATACGTACACACGCATTAGGAGCTTTTTTGGCCGCGTGCTTAAATTATTTTTGAACAGGTGATAAGATTCGTTATCGCTTGGTTGTAGGGTAAATGCAGTGGAGGCAGCATTGGTGTAAACGGGAATGTGCGGAAAGAGCTTGCATCGCCTGAGATTTATTCTCCTTAAGATCTATACACCCATTCTCTCTCTCTCTCTCTCTCTCTCTCTCTCTCTCTCTCTCTCTCTCTCTCTCTCTCTCTCTCTCTCTCTCTCTCTCTCTCTCTCTCTCTCTCTCTCTCTCTCTCTCTCTCTCTCTCTCTCTCTCTCTCTCTCTCTCTCTCTCTCTCTCTCTCTCTCTCACACACACACACACACACACACACACACACACACACACGCTCTATTTTTTGTCAGCGTCTGTGATGCTCGTTAAGGGGCCCGAGTGCACTGAAGAAACTTGTGAGAAGAGCAAAGAGTTATAGAAAAGATGGAAACTGAGTTTGTAGTGAGGAAGTTCATAGTGAAATTGACGGAGTGTCTGAGGCGTGGTATGACATGACGTGTGCATAAGTGGCGTATGAATACACCAGGCGATGGTGGGACTTGGGAAAGACGATCTTGGTAGATCATGACTCCAGTCGATCTAGACCTCCACCCACACACACTCAAACAATATCTAACAAAGTTCTTAGCTGGCTGTAAATGATGAGCAACTCGACAACAATATCTGGTTCTGAATTAAAAATCCGATGAACACCCCCCCGCCCCTTATAGCAATACTCACCTGTATTGTTCCTCTTCAAAAGTGCTCATCTAAGCAGATGACCCAAGTGATTCGTAATTACTGAATTTAGCCTTCCCTCAAAAATTAATTATATTACTTAAACTACTTTAAATATCCAGCAGTAGAGTTGAATGATTACTCTTTCATAGGGAAAATCCATACAAGGTAGTGTAAATAGAAAATTGACAAGAAAAGTATACGGTTGCAAAAAAATGGGCTGTGTACATCAGAAGGAAATGGGTCAAAAGCTGTTCTTGAGAACCATGGTCAGCTAAGCTTCAACAGCACCATTCGTAAGAAAACGCACAAAATGAAGCATTGAAAAAAGTTACCAAAACTACCCCTATAGAATTAACCAAATCCTCCCCATAGAACATTTCTGGAAAGGGTAGGTACCCAGTAATGTGCAAGAACTTCAAGCTTAGCTACCCGATATATTCTCGAGTCGACAACCTTCAACCAGCACATCACATGCAAGCATATTTCCACTTGGATTGCAAACACTTTATGACGCCCTCTTCCATCAAATCGCTCCAAACTTAAGTCAGAAACTAGCTCCAAAGAGAAGCAAGAAACCACAGCTGCATTCAGATCACCATCCAGCACTAATGCAATACCATTTAAAAATTGCCTGGCTACAGAAACCCTATTCCAGATGCCATTACACGGAAGACCCAGAATGTATCCTTTCACTCTAAACATCCTAAGTTACTTGAGGAGAGTGTTTTCGTATGGATGCCACGGCTTTGCTTCTTCACATAGCAGGTTCATCCTTTGTCTGTGCCATAGCGTGATTGTAACAAACGAGCCTACACATATATAGCCACTGCGACGGCCTGATTTAATTTTTTATGTGGCTAAATTACGTGAGGAATTTGTATCTAAATAGTGTAGTTCATGAGGAAACTTATGACAATGAACTGGCAAATTATCGATGGGTTGAACAAACCTTATGGTTGCCAGATCCTACAAAATATTAAGCTACCCATCTACACCAATAAAGTAGCCTAGTTTCACAACTGCATCCTCTTGCCATTGCTTTGAAACTGCTTTCACCTAAACAAGTGGCCAGGTTAGCAGGTCAGTGGAGTTATTGTGGTTCTTTTTTAATCTCCCCGTCCCTTCTCACCCCTCCCCTCCTCTATCTTTCTGCTCCCTCCCTCCCCCTCTTCCTTCCCTTCCCTTCCCTCCCTTCCCTCCTTCCTTTACTTCCCTTCCTTCCATTCCCTCCCTCCTTCCTTCCTTTCCTTCACTTCTTCCTTCCCTTCCCTTCTTCCCTTCCCTTCTTCCCTTCCCTTCTTCCCTTCCCTTCTTCCCTTCCCTTCTTCCCTTCCCTTCTTACCTTCCTCTAACGTCTTTCCTCTCTCCCGTCTTCCCTCCACCTCCCCAATTTCACACAGAATTCATACTGGATGAGTGCATGCACGCGCGAGCGAGGAAATTCGTTAACCATGGTCTGAGGTCCTAAAGTAGTGCCACAGTACACCCCCCCCCCCCCACACGCACACACCCGGAGGGTATTAAAACCGGTTCTTGTGGGTATCGAAAAAGGCATCATGGAAAAATATTTGTGCTTTATTTATTTACTCGATGTAGAACGAGTCTGTACAATTCAGATTTTTTTTTTTTGTAGCGGTCCTGTTTGCTCTTTTGTATTGAACATTAAAAGTTGGGAGCAGCAGGCTGATTTAGAGTTGAACTCTGGGGTATCGGGGCTGAAGAAAAACTTCAGGAACTGATCGGTCACGTGTTGGACTTCGCAGTTTTTAACCTTCCCGGACGAAAGCTTGGAAGTCGTATGTGGCCCAATCAATGAGTAATCCGATCTTGCATACAGAAGTTGGCAGTCGAGGGCGGTTCCACCACACCAACAAGTATGTACAAGTGATTTTAATTTATAGAGTCGGTTAGGTCGAGAATCCGTATTCTGAGTGTTGCTGTCCCGGGTATCCTTTCGAGTGTTAAACGAAATTCGTTTAAAGGTGAAAGTTGATGTATTTTGAAATATCCACAGTTGAAAGATACTTTGGCGAGAAATTTGTCCGTTTGTATATGTGTAATGAAGTAGGCAGACTACATTGAACGAGGGAAGGGACGTCTACAGGTTCCAGTATGAGGGGTGTGGAGATTGAAATTCAGCTCGCTGCCACTTGTCACGCTTCGAATAAAATCGCAAATCAGTGTTGCATGCGCCAGTCTTAGGGGAAGTTTGATACCGAAGAAGTTTATAATCCTCTTGAGCATAAGCATTACGATCTTAAGAGGCGTGTTCGGACATGACTTAGAAATGGAGTTTAGGTTACACGTGTGCGCATGCGTGCGTGTTTTATGTGCATGTATGCGCTTGCTTGCTCGAGTCCTTACGTGAGGTTTGGTGTGCACATGCGCGTGTTGTGTGGGGACGGGTATAATGTGAGTGGCTATATGATTAGAAAGTGGGAGGTTTGAATCTCAAGAGTGTGTTAGGTTTAGATCCAGATGATGATGGAGAATTGAAGAAATTTAAAGGGAACAAGTAGGGCTAATACGAGGGAACGTGTTGGGTAGGGAGCATAGGGTAGACAAGACCGACGACCAGGGAGTGTGGTGGACTGGCAGCAACAAGGCGGCGAAGGCCCGGCTCGGTTGTGCAGGTTATTGATCTCGGAGCCAGGCAGTGAGCGAGCACACGCGGTAGGCTGTCTCCTTGACAGCAGGCAAGCAGGCAGTGCGTTTGCCATTTTTTATTTTGTCCTCTGTACGTGCCCAGGTTGCTGCATCAATCCTTGTAGTGTGGGCACTTTCAGGGTTTTTGTTAGCATAGTTTTGTCGCTATCGTCACAATTTCTTTAGACTTAAGATCCCTGGGTACACTGAACTTTACCCTTGCGGTCCATTAAACGGACATAGGTTAGAAACTATGCAACCATATATTAATTCACGCCACACACCCGAATAGATTTCTTAGGAACGGGTGAAAGAGTTGGAAATCTTAACTGCTTGATCGAAGTGGCACCCACCCTTGTTCCAACTGGATAATATTGTCACCATGCGCTTAAGTCAAGTGGAGGATATATACAGAACTATTGTACTGTACTGACCGACGGTGCGAGTTAGCCAGGGAAGGGTGGGAGGTGGGAGAGATAGACCGTACGAACGAGTATGATGACTATTAAATGTGCGTGCAGTGTCTCCACATATTTGTATATGTAACGAGTAAAGATTTACCAATTACGTAGGATAAGATGGTGTAGTCTTCGCTTCTACACTTCCATTGGTCAAAATTATAGATCCACTAGGTATTTACTGTGTCTAACTTATTCCACAGATCATTACTTCTGTAGGGAAAGTTTTTTTTTTCTCGGTATCTTCAAACTCCTTCTCGATAGTTTACATATCCTAGTTTTTAACCCATGTAAGGTCTTTTTTGATTGTCAAGTTTTGTAGTTCTATAAGCTATCTACTTTTTAATGTTGGCAGCCCTATAGTCTTCATATTATTAGCAAGGCTAATTTGCTGGGTTTTTTTTCCAGGAGTCTGTTCCAGAAACTTTCCTCAGATTCTAGTTTCCAGTGGTGGCTTTTTTTTTATACATGCCTGTTTTTAAGATTGTCGTTGTATTGAAATTAAATGCCCCATTCCTTGCTTCATTCATATATCCTGTGGGTTTTGGCAGAATTTAACCTTGTCTCTCGTTCTGTTTATGATGTCAGAATCAGCAAGGAGTGGAACTTTTGGTTCTATCCATAACATTAAAATAGATGAGAACTGATGCTAAAACCTATCCATGCCTCCCCAGTAGTCACTTCCCATAGTGGCTTATTTTTTGGTGTTTGTGTATTATCAAGGAAATCCTTCATCCATTCAAAAGGGTCTGCAAGTCCTTTGACTTTACAAATTTTGTAAGATATGGTTACCAAAACTTCAGATCAAAGTATCCACCTATCAATTTGTCATCACTCTTGAATAAGGCCTAGGCAGATTTGCAACTTATCACTTTTTCTGGGTAAAATATATGGAGCAATTTGATTATAGGATTAAATTTAAGCGCGCGATAAAATCCAGATATTCAAATTGATCTCTGAACCAAGTCTTTGCATAAAGTTCAGTGCAAGGAACAAAGAAATTATTTGTAAATTATTTGTCCCATTCGTACACTTTGAATATTTCGAACGTTATTTTAATCAAATGTGAAAATGGGATTTAAGTTCGATAGATTTCGCTGGCGGTATATTACCTTAGTGGAAACGAAAAAATATCCCGTGGTGCCCTTTATGGCCAGGCGAGGCTCCGTAAACTTGTCAGAGGTCGTGCGGCGACAACCATCCCTATGGTCGATCCTGTTCACGTGAATGGTTTTGGAGGTGCTGGAAATAACTACTAAGTGATAGTGTCAATATATCAACTTAATTTGTGGAATGGCAAGTGGCTTTTCTTTTCACGCAAGGTAGAATTCTGTGGCGAGCGACATGCTATCAACGAAAGATCTCGTTTGGGTATATTGAGAGTTGGTATTCGTATGTGCGAGATTGAAATGGTACAGTACGGTCAATAGTTATATTTTTTCGCCCGTGTTCGATAATTTCGGATGGATAATTACGTGTAGTACATGTTTGAAAGTATATGGAGTAGGTATGTCGTGCTTGCGTGCGTGTGTGTCTGGCACTCTCAAGCCGCCGAGTCAATGGCCTCAGCGCAATGCCAGTAGTACTGCCTCCTACACCTCTCATCCACCTCCTCCTCCCCCTCCCACCAACTTTCTTCCCTACTATACCTAGATCTTGCTCTTTTTCACGATTTTCCACACATTGCCTCGACGCCGTGTAGCATTCGTCGTGAACGTTGCGGAGTAGTAAATGACCTTATTGGTAAAAAAAAAAAATGAGACCGCTAATGCTTCGTATGCTGTTGATGATGCGTTGCGTTCTACTGGAAACTCGCCATGCAAAGTCTTTCAAACCCAACGACTGTCGGTGACTGTCATCTGCTTCACGTTTGCACAGAGCAAAGATGGTTTGGATGCTGCTAAGCACCTGCAGGTGAATGAGGTAGAACAATTGTACACAAACAAGGAATCGCTGAAAAGTCGTCAGTTTATTATTTTTATCAACGCCTATGAATATGCATCGTGGGGAAGCAAACGGCAAGAAGTATGAAGACTTTGTGGTTCGTCCGTTGGGTACAAGTGAAAGTGCTTTGGCCATCTCTGGAATTTACCGTTCCCCCTCCCCTCCGGTGGGTGGGTCGCATAGTACCGTTGGGTGTGGGGGGGGGGATGCAGCGACAATCTAGGCTTTGCATTTTTTCATAGAATATTTTATTAAAACCAACGGCACATGGAAATTCTTGAATGTCTGTGGGGTTCCATTTGGCTTGCTTCCCGCTTTCCCACTGCAGGTTGGGAAACAAGGTCTGGAAGCTGGATGGCTCTCTATCTATCTATCTATCTATCATCTATCTATCTATCTATCATCTATCTATCTATCTCTTTATCTCTTTCTATGTTAAAGATCCGGGACTGAAATGGAAGTCCTTTGACCCAAACCAGCGGAGTGCACGAAACGGAAGTTTGCTTCGTTCGTCTAGGAGCAGCAGCGGGATACCTGGTGCAAGCCCGCAGCTGCCTTGCACGATGTGCAGCGACGGTAGCCGCCACCTCCGCCATGACCGGTCGAAATTGATCCGTCTGGTCTCGTCTGGTGTTCTCTCCCCGGCCTGTGGTGTAGTTTTTTTTCAGTTTAAGCTCCCCCTTCACCACAAAAAAAAGTGTGCTGCAGGCATCGGCATGACCGCCTCTCGTAACATTGAAGCACACACCACACCTGCCACTGCTGCCGCCGCCGCCAATACCACGTGACACCTTCCTTCTCTCGCCAGCAGCAGCAGCAGCAGCGGCGGCAGACACCTCTCTCCCCGCTGCACTCGTCCCGTCGCCTGCTCGCTCAACACGAATGGCGGCCGCCGTCCGGTTGTGCTGCAGTCTGGGTCTGTTGTTCTGGTGTCTGTTCCTCATGGTGCAACGACGGTCTCTTCTCCGCCACGCCAGCACCACCGCCACACCATCACGCCAGTATATGAACGACACCGCGGACGCCGCCTACCCCCACCAGGCTGTGCTGCCTTCCCACAATAACGGAAAGAGGATCCGCCATTTTGACGAGATCAAGATGGCGAATCCTCGTGTGCTTGGTTCGTCCATAGGACGACGGCGACGACGATCATCCGACGGGTGGGGCTCTGGGATGGGCAGCCGTGCGCGACATGCTTGTGCGTGCGTGCGATTTCGTGCGTTTGCACGCGAGTGCGTGCGTCCTTGCGGGCGCGCCATGTGGCTGTCATGCAGTGTCTGACGATGTAAAGGGGGGGGGCGGCAGTGCGCAGTGGTATGACTGCGGTTTTGCAGTTTGTTCCTGTCGGGGAGTGGGGGAGGAACGAATGCGGTGTCACCCTCGGGCGGGTCCCGTGCACGCACACACGCACACAACGGTTTTCGATGACCGTCTCGTTTGTTTCGGCCACCCCAATTAACTCGTTCTGTCACAGCCCTTTCTCATCGGTCGTCGTGGTGCCATCCTGTAATTTGATTTTCTTCCTATTTCGTATCGTTCTTCGCTCCACATTTAGACCTTTCACGGCGGTCACTAGTTTGCATTCGCAGTCGTCCATTTTATTTTTCCTGAAGGGGGCGCAGCAGGAGGTATTGTGGGGAGTGCCGAGGAGGAAATATCTGGTTACATGCGCGGTGAAGGCGGGGCCCGGGTCTTGGTGGCGCCTCCGCCGTCAGCCGCTCTGCACGTCAGCTCAGTCAGCGATCAGCTGGTGAGGGAGGAAGGGAGGGCCGACCCAGCAGCCGCCGCCGCCGACCCACATGGTGGGTTGCAGTCGTTCCGCTTTTGTCTTCGTGGGCGTTGATTAATAGATATTTTATTCTTTAGCTGCTCGTGCATATATGTGCTGAATAGGTATTTGATTTGAATGAACGGAGAGGAATTGCTTTGTGGCGGTGGTGGTGGTGAGTAGAGCGAGGACGAGTGGTTGGGAGGGGACAGGAGGAGGCGGCGGCGGCAGCAGTGAGGAGGAGGAGGAGGCGGCAGTGAGGAGGAGGAGGCAGGCGCGGCACGGCACTGAAAGGGGCGAGCCAGCCCAGACCACCAGCTGAGGTCCGTCTTGATCAGCTGTTGGGTGCTGCTGCGTGGTGTTCTCCTCCTTCTCCTCCTCCTCCTCCTCCTCCTCTCCTCCTCCTCCTCCTCCTCCTCCTCCTCCTTCTCCTCCGAGCGTGGCGCCACCAAATGGCTGTTGTAGGCTTATCGAGGGAGAGAGTGAGAGTGAGTGCCTGCCACGTGGCACTTGTCTGCCGCCGCGTACACTTGGACAGTGCCACCGATAAAGTGTTCCAGTGGTTTTTGGTCATCTGTACAAACTGAACATAGCCATCGAGCGAGGATGGTGGAGTTTGCCACATCGAAAGGAGTGCATCAGCGTTTCCATTCTGCTGGTGGTGGTGACTTGTGCCGGCCCAACCGCCGCCGCCGCCCTCCTGTCTAGCCAGTCAGCCAGCCAACCAACCCTCCCGCCCGCTCCTCCAAGGGCCCTAGTCTCAGACTCTGTACGAGTGGTACTACTGTGCAGCCGTCGTGGCGTGATGAGCTGAAGTCTTTGAACCACAAGAACAGTAAGTGTACAGTCTATGTGTGTGCCGTTTTGCTGTGCTGCATCTTGGTGTCTACCGATGGCGTGGGGAACTGAAGTTAACGCTGGGGGACCTCTTCGATGCGATGGAAGTGCCTTGTGTTTGCAGTCGATAGCCATCCTGTACGCAGAAGGTTGGTGAAGTAGAAGTGTTGGGAGTTGAAATAAGCAAGTGTAGTCAGACGTATGGGAATGGTGCGACAGTGTTGCCAGATGTGGGTCTGGTTATTAAAGACAGGTGCTCTGGGGCGTCTTGATTTTTTTTTTTTTTTGGGGGGTACGGGAGGAGACAGGGCAAAGACACCACATAAGTGGGGCATCTTATATTTGCTCGGGGATTCCGGGCATGGGCATGGAGGCTCGTTGATGGTGGTGGTTGTGGTGGTGGTGACGGTGACTAAGCGCTATGGCATGAGGATGAGGGAGAGGAGGGGAGGTGGTCCTACCGCCGACGCCGCTAATCGATGAGGCTCGGCAGGGTGGGGGTGGGACGGGGGTGGAATAAAACAAGCACTTCACTTTATTCATCTTTTTATTTCCCGTAATCCATCATATACCTTTAATTCATGTGGTGCTTTTGTAATTTGTAAATTTTATCTTGTTCAGTCTCAACCCGTCTTACTTCATTTTCACATCTTTCATCGTTGTTTTCACCATTTAACTCTCCCATCTTGCACCCTTCTCTCTTCATCTCGTTTTCTTCATTCTGGCGGTAGCATCATCCACTTCGCTCCGCTCACCTCTTTCCCCATTCCCTCTCGCTCTCGCATTTCAAGATTTTCCATTCAGCATCATGTATCTCCTTTTACATTTTCTGGCGCCATCTTTCAGTACATTTGGATTTTCCACCGCGTCGTCGCAGTCTTTCTTTTGGCCCTTTTACTGGCCCCGTCGTCGTCATCATCATCGCATACTTTCTCTCCCCACTTTCCCTCTCCTCGTTTCTCTCTGTGTGTTGTGCTTTTTTTTTTAGATTGCCTGCTTTTCACCCCATAGACGCACTAAAGTTTCGTATTTAGACTTAACGTACTACATTCCCCAGTTTCCCCAGCTGCAGTTTATCGGTACGTTGTCGTCTTTCCTATTACAGCATAATTTTGTTCAGATGTTTTGTGTTGAGCTGTCTCAACTTAATATCCATCATTATTTTCATCCTCGTATTTCTCCTAACCTTTTGTTGTCTTTTTCCTTTGCACATCTTTAATTATGTCTCCCCCTTCATGGGTTGATATTCACATTCCTATATTCATTTTTTTTAAGTTCATTTCAGTCCCCCTCTTATCCCTTCTCCCCATTTCCACTCCATACTTTTTTTCTGACCCATTCGTCCCAAATCAGCCATGCCCCTCTTCGTCCTAGATTACATCTCCACCTCTGTACGTCCTAGTTTATCCCTCACATTTGCCCTAGTTTACCATCATTCCTGGGCACCCCACCCCCACACTCGCATTTTTTCCTGGTCACCTCCTTTTCGTCCCCCCCCCCTTTTCGTCCTGGTACCTCTGTAGTCCTAGTTTCTTTAAGTTTTCCTTACCACTTTTGTTTGCAGTTTTCTTGTCATACTTTATCTTTATTTCGTGTTTTCTGAATTCTCGTCCCTGTACCTCCATAACTTTTCTTACTATCCCTTGTTTTGCTTTACCCCTGGTTTCCCTCTTTTTCATTCTCCCCAGTCTTCCTTCTTTTCCAGCTCTTCCTGGCATTTCCTTTGGTTCTTCATGCTCATCGCATCCTTTTCCTTTGCGTTTCCTCTTGTTTCCTTTTCCTCTTTGGTTCTTTGTCCGCTATTGAGTTTCCAGTTCCTCTTAGTTTACACATTCTTAGTTTTCTTATTCTTCCACGTTACTTGTATATTTTTTAACTACACTACGTTCACTAATTTCGTCTTCAGTGGACCAGTTATTTTTAGTAACTAATTCATATCACCCGAAAGTGCCTAGTGTTGGTATGATTTGGGGCACGGTTGTACGTCCTATTCGCGGTTGTCTTAAATGTAGCCATGCAAACACCCTCTCATCTAAGGGGTTTGAGGGTGAGACGTCCATATGGGATCCCTTGGACATCGTGTACTGAAAGGGCCCCACCCCGCTGGTTACCCTCCGGGCCAATTACAAACTCGCGACCATGGTGACTTCATGTCGGAATGGACTGGAATGTGAAATGGTTGGTGTTTATTCGATATGTTTAGGGACAAACTAAGGACTTGACGATTCGTTTCAACACTCCTGAGCAACTCTGCAGTTATCCCGGGTTGGCGCGGAACGTCCGGAGGCCACATTTTCGCTGCTGCTCACAACAGAAGCGCTTTCAAGTACCAGTGTTGGTGGTGGAAAGTGAGGTGAGAAATTGTCAATACCCGCTTTGTCGGGGTTCCCGAAAGTGAGGTGGGAAATTGTCAATACCCGCTTGATCGGGGTTTCCGTCCTTTCAACATAGCAGACTTCCTGGCAGAATGTGGTTTGGCAAACTTTAGGGGCGATAGCTCACGACAAATGCGATTTAATGTCCCAGGATTGGCTCGGGTACCTCGTCAGGTGAACGAGATCGTGCAATCCGAAGAGTATGCGACGATACTCGTGTGGTTCAAAGAGCAGTCTCTGGCGCCCTTTGTGTTGTGCCAGGAACAGCAACATTTACAATAGGTAGAGATGAGCTAGAGTGAGAAAGTATGCTAGGAACGGGTCTCTGTATTGATGTGATTGGTTTTGCCCTGTCGCCAATCACAACCAATTTTTACGTATGCAACATATTGAGTCAAGACGAAACTACAAGTAGCATGTAAACAGGGTGTGCACACCAGGAGACGCCTGATCCCGGTTGAGGTTTGAACAGTTTCCCCCAGTCCTTCAAGTTGCTTCTCCGAACATGTAGAAGTACCACATCACATATTTCATCTCTATGGTAGTTCTGGTTTGTTATCTAGCTGCTCTGTGGTCGCCCTGACGTGTTAGCACTCGGGAGCAAGGTAAACCTTCAGATCCACTCGACCCCCTCCTGTTCAGGGCCCTTAGTAACTACGTGAGCAGAACTGGAATGAATTCGAGGAGACAAACCTGTTAAACATCTTGTTGCACCTGTTACCCCGAACTTATGCAAGTGTAACTTCAAGGAACAGAAGGTGTCTTTTTTACATTGGTTGATCAAGGTGTTTCGCATGTAAGATATCACAGTTCAGATTTTTATCTCTGCCAAGATCAAGGGACAAGTTGTTAAAATACTAACAAGTTGTTACTTGGGCAGATTTGTGTTGTTCGTAAACCTGTATACAATTGCCACGGTGGCATTATTTTGGCATGCAGACCCACCCATCAAATTTACGATTTTCGAAAATTACACGTCCGTTGTAGGAATGTCGCATACTTTATACATTAGATTATTTGCACATGACATTTGGAAATGTCCATCTTCAGGAGAGGGGGCCTCAAAGGGATGAGAGTGGATTGCAAACTGTTGTTGGCTTGGTAGGGGGCAGTCATCCTAATTAGCATTTGTATGCTTCACATACTAAAATTTACTGCAGTATGAACTGCAAAGGTAACTTGTGGCCGTGGAAATGTATCGTGAAAGAATGCGTGTAGTAAACGCCTTTTGGAGGATTGTGGTGGGTCGAAATGACGCTGTCGTGGTCGTTGGTAACTTGGTTACCAGGAGAAATTTAATGTTGAAGCTGCTACGATGTGCGAAATGCAGAGCTGTTGTCGGGAGGCATGTCGAGGTAGATATCGTACATAATGCTTATGTAGTCGTGGCAGCTGTTTACCCCGTTAAAACCACACCCTGTACACCAACGGCGGATAAATTGCAATGTCTTTTAACTGAAAGATGGCTGCCATATTGGTCTGTGCTTTGTGCATCAACCACTCTTTACTAACTCTAGTTCCATATTCATTGCTAAAAGGAACGAATGGTATACTCCCGACTGTTCAGCAGCAGGTATATTTTTTTTATCAAACGACGCCCATATTATATTTAGTACATGCGTGCGTGTGCGCGCGAGGAGGTTAGACGGAAAGGTACAGATATCCATTGGGTACAGTAATATTAGGTTTCTGCATGTCATGGTGAGGTGCCATAATAATAGTAACACTACCCCCGACGGGGCGGCGGCGACGGCATGGCGCGGCGTGGGAAGGGGACCCCCCCCCTCCCCGCGTGTGTCCTGCGCAGGAAAGGTGCTGCTGCTTGTGTGCATATAGCGTGAGTATTTGAGTGTTTGCGTGCGTAGGAGAGTATGCATGCGCGCATGCATTCGGAGGTCTGAGTGTGCGTGCGTGCGTGCATGCATGCTTGCGCAGAAGCTGTACCGTCGTCCTGGCCCGGCTTCGATGAGAGGGCGGCCAGTTGATCCCGTGCGTGCAAGCAGCCAGCTTGCTACCTTGCAGCACCCCCCCCCTCACCCCCCCACACCAGTACTTGCACTGTTACCGTTACCGCGTGCCTAACAAAGCTACCTCGCTAATAGCGTCTGCATCTTCTTTGGTAGTTAGCCAGCTCTCAGCTTAGACTCGGGGTTCCAACTCTTGACCCAGATGGGCTTCTTGGTACGGCCTCGGCGGTGAGGGACTCGTCCTTGTCCCAGACACCTCTCCCCCCTCCCATCCCCACTCACCCCCGATCCCCCCTCCCATCCCCTACTCGACCCCCAGACCCTCCCATCCCCTACTCAACCCCCAGACCCCCCACTTTTCACCCCCCCATACCACGGGTTGGAAATGAAATCAATCTGGCTGCACATCACGAGTGATGTTGCTCCACCCACGAATGAACTTACCATTATGCTTCCGCCAACAGCTACTGGTGACCATTTGTATGTCGGGGTACCAAGGGCAAAGGGGATTCAGTTGCAGCTTGCCTCTTATATGTATCGATTTCAGAGACTGCTCTTTCCCAGCAATTCATCGGTTGACTTTGTTCGACGCAGGAAACAGAAGTTGCTTCGACCGTCTAGTGGCTGGTATTAGAACTTGTTCTTGTTTTCGTCTTCTTTTCCTCTCCTCACTCATTCCAGTTTTCGCGTTGATTCATACTGGTCGACCTGGTACCCGAAGGCCAGTCAGTCGGAGGCGATTGATCCACTATTGAATATGACAGTCTACTGTACTGCCGCTCCATCACAACGTTTGACCCCCTAGGGGTGCCAACGGAGACGAATGAAAAGGCTGGCGACATGGAAGTGGTTAACTTGTCTTTACTAAAGTAGACTACTTAAGACTGTAGCCCATTATGGGGGCAAATGTTGGCATCATTGTGCTAGACGTTTACCAAAAGAAAATTATTTGGTTCAGTCGAGATAGTTCACAAGGGCCACTGGAGAATGTAGGTTCGTATCCCATATGGACACAAGACGCCTTAAGAGGGATAGAACGATAGTTAAGGAATTCACTTGTATACACTTGGCATGCGCAGGAGCTGTATTTGTGGGCCTCACTGACCAAGTAAACTAATCCGTTTTGAACTCTGTTTCACGAGTCAGAAAACTGTCCGTCTGCCATATGCTACTGCACAGATGACGGTTGGGGTCGGGAGGAAGGGGGAGAAGAGAGGACATCGTACCTAACGCAGGGTAGACCAAACAGGAATCAAACTACAAGTACAACGCAGTTACAGCCCTTTTCTCATTGGTTGCTGAGAGGGTTTTTCATGGCTTGATTTAAGAGTGGAAGTAGCAAGAATGAAAGCACTACTCATAAGAGTTAGCAACACGTACGATCTGCAATGCATATTCATGCAAGTTGGGGAGTTTTCGACCAAGCGAGGAACACGTAGCGCCTCCTTAAGAGGTCAAAGGCACCTTGGCTGAGCAAGGATGGTTTCCGATACTAGAATTACACCGTACCAGGTGGTCTGGTTACAATTGACAGGAATGTTGTAGGGTACGCAGGTAGTAGTCTCTGGGGCAGACCCTCCCCACCCTCCCCTACAACCTAGTACCCCACCTTCCCCGTCAAGTCTCTCTTCCGCACCACAGCCTTGTAAGTGGGCCTCATTCGCATGTCTGACTGACTACCTCTACACGGGCCCCCAGTGCACGCATGCACCTCTCGATGAGGCGGCTCCCGGCCATAGACTTCGACACTCGGTAGGCTTGCTTTCGAACTTGCTAATGCTATCTCGTAGTTTTTTCCACGGTTTTACTTCCTTGGCCGCCATCACTTCCTTCCCCCTTCCTGCTGACCTCAATCGTGTTGCGCAGGAAGAAAGGGTGTGTGCATTCGTGCTTATTGTATGTGATTGTACATTACTAGCCAGTTTATTCCCGGTGCCTTGTTATTAAATGTTATTACTTTGAAGACTAAAAATCTTCACTCGTACCTACCGACGGTTGACTAATTTTGATAGTAATATTTAGAAATCTGGACTTGGGCAGTTTTGCCCTCGTATTTCCTGCCGGCATTAGGTGCAGTCGGTCACATCGAGCCCGTCTTCCGTGCATCGTTGCAGGCAATTTTTGAGGTTCGGTACCATTTATCTCGTTGAACTTGTAGCTTTACTAAACTAGTATTTTTTTGTGAGAAACTCGCCGTTTAACATAGTCGGGACAATCACCCAAACCGCTATCACCACGAAAACCTACACACCCTGTCTGTCAATTTTGCGAAGACACTCGCAGATCAGCATGTGTTCGTTCACCTTTGCCCCACATCCTTGGTTACCAGGTGCAGTCCCTTTGCATGCATGTAAGTGGTTCCAGCTGCTGGCGTGATTTTTGTCCACTCCCTTTTAAATGGAAGCTCCACATTGCCAAATAAATCCATGGATGATGACTAACATATATATATGTAGCGGTGATAGATCACGTCAGTGAGCTAAGGTGGAGGAAGCAGATTTGCCTGGGCAAGGATAATCCGGACGATTGGTGTTGCCACATACTTGTTCGTTTGTATTAACGAGGTGAAGTCAGTCTGTAAACACAAACCTGTACAGTAAAACTTGAATGAAGAGACAACCAAGTTGTCTTTCACAGTACTCGTGTTTAAAAAGTTGTTGATAAACGGTTGGCAATTTTGAAATAACCATGAGACGGAGACAACTGTATTTTGCTCTTTTTTGTGCACAAGGTGAGACTGGATCTAATTTTATAGCATGTTTAAATGTCACGAAAGTGAAAAAGGCCGTACACTACTATGTATAACTGACGCTTCGTTTTCCTCGTAATCATGTTGGCATTGGATAACGAAACGTGTGGGACATGTGATGCAATTTTGTGTAGATTGTAGATTGCTAAGTGTTTAATGAGTAGATTTGATCGAGAATTTTTTATTGGAGACTGCGAAATACTTTACATCTGTAGGAAACAATATTTTACCTTCTGAAGTTGTTTCCCAAGGATGGTCGTACACCAGACGGTGTCTTTGTACAGCGCAAATATCTTCCATTGCATTTAGAATAACGTTAGAAAACAAACATCTTGCCAGGGGGCTTGTGTATGTCAGTATTTATCTCGATTTTTGTTTGACCGGCTCACGTGGGCCAGAATATAAATTTTCCCAGACTAGTCGGCTTTAGTAGCACGGCTGAACGCAACCCCCGCAATCCGACCATCACCTGAGGAGCCGGCTTCCTTTATGCAGTACAGAACTCGCCGTCGTCGCAGTCAGATGATGGGTATAAGAGTTCAGCGTGCCTCAGCAATGTGGAATTCAGCGGTCGTGCTTTCCAACCATAGAATACTTTGAATATGCACTGCGTGCATACAAACACACGCATACACATGCTGAAGAGACGTACATGACTTGTAGCGAAACGTCAGCCGCCCAAGCCTACCCACTCCATCGGCCGGGTCACATGAATAAGCTGTAAGGCCTAGTGGAGCCGCGGGCCAGCAGATGGGGGAACGAACAACGTCCTCGGGAAGATGGAAGGCATAACGCGCGCGCGCGCGCGCACACATACTCAAAGGAGGTTATCGTGACCATTTCAATGGCTGTTGGTGTCGACAGGCCGATCCTTTGTGTGTGTGTGAGCCCAATCGTCAGGAATTTAGTCGACCCCGTGGAATTCACGCCCGGGTACTCCACGTGTGGTCAGCAGAAGTTTTGTGTCGCCAACTCCAATGTCGCGCCTGCTCTTCTGTGAACGTTAGTGTACGAAGCCCAGTGATGCTTCCCACTGCATATTTTTTGTGGATTTATATAATTGCAGGACCTGTTCTCGTGAAATTAAGAAAACGTGACATTTTTTCATGGATATTGTTAATAGTTTACAATTTTCATTCAGCTTTGTTTTTCTAAAACCCATGGATGGACACGGGCGGCCTAACCCAAGTAGGATTGCTTCACACGTGCACACTCCCTGGGTCAACAATCTATATATTTCGGTGACGGAAGACGTTGGTTCAAACCAATAACCGCCAATCTACTGCGCATTTGACTTGAAAATGACGTGACAGCATATACGGATTCTGGTCAGTTCCTTTATGACGTTGATCATGTTTGAAACTTGGGTCGTGGACAGAAGTTCCTCCAAGAGAACTATTTAGGGTAGGATTCACTGCACATGTGACGGCGTAGTAGTAAGGGTGGCGGGCTGTATGGTGAAGTCTGGGCTTGTGGCAGCAGGAACGACGTGCAAGGGCGTAAGCCAAGTGTCATAGTCGGACATGTACGTGGGTGCTCGGGCTAAGGCACGCGGGAAGGGGAATAGTTCTCCTCAGTTTCAATGCACGCGCGCGAACACACTCACTCACTCACTCACTCACTCACTCACTCACTCACTCACTCACTCTACACGTACATCTACCTACGAGTCCACATTCCCACTTCCCGAGTGAATCTTTAAGGGTGATCAGAAACCAAAGTCAACTATTTTAGGGATAAACTATGTAATGGTGAACCAGAAGGTCGAAGAGTTAAACGAGAATTGTCAAGTAATCTAAATGCATTTGCTGGGCTGCACTTCGAATACCCCATTGGCGAGTAAACAGGTGCTATAGGTGTCCGGTAGAGCGCCAGCGGGTTGCGAAGAACCTGTACATTTTGACAGGCGCAGTTGGTAGGAGCACATTTTTCCCCCATCAGTGTCAAGGCAGTTTTCACACCTGGTTCCATGGGGGTAATTGGTAGGCATTTGACCAGCCAACCCATCCAGCTTTCCGGTTGGAAGGCAGTTTATATAGTGACGTCATTTGTTCATGAAATCGTAGAACGTCACTCCAGGTTTAATAGGAATAACGATAGGAGGGCTACCATGCTGGATGTAAGGGCGACCGTCTGTTTCACGGTCCCCTGGGAAGCCGTTTACTGGAGGAAGGGTCTAAGGCAGGTAGCCAGCCAGCCAGCCCGGCGGCGCCGTCGTCTCCGTCTTGTGTACCCGGAAGTGGTGAGCAGCTGTTGGCCTCGTCAGGGGAGACCTGTGTTACCTTGGAGAGTCTGTCCGTCCCGGCGACCGCGGACTCTACGGATGGAATAGTCCCCTTAGCAACACGGGCCCGCATTTAGTTACCCCTAAGAGATGGCGGCGGCGGTGGTGGTGGTGGCGGTGGTAGTGGTATGGAGGCAGGTGGTGCTGCCAGGGGGACCTTGCTAAGCTCGCCTACCTTAACTCTTGGGGATGGACACTGAGGTTGTTCTCTGGAATTCTCGAAGTGAGTTTACCGTGTGTTAGCACCAGTGTCTTGTAATAGTGAAGTCAAACTACCCCATTTTTAGCACGAGAACTCCTGGTGGTCTTCGCGGAGGCTAAGATCATTATGAACAAGTGTCCCCTGAGGTTGTGATCGTTGACTACGTGCAGGCGAGTGTGAGTTTGTAGTTAATTGTACACACTTTCGAGCCTTAGTTGCTTGTACTAACTAAGCGGTTTTTAAGATCTGGATTGCGATAGGTTTAAATCATTCCAGTGTTTCATTTATCTGATTAATGGTTCGCATATCTCCCTCGCCTCCCATCTCCCGTTTCCTCCTCGCATCCTCTTCTCCCAACTCCTTCTCTTCTTTACCCATCTTTCCTACTTCATCCAACACCTTCCCTTCTTTACCCATCTTTCCTACTTCATCCCAACACCTTCCACATCACCCACCTTCGTCTTCAACCACTTTCCTTCTCTTCCCCCCCCCCTCCTTCACCTGCCCTTCTACTTTCTCCATCTACCCTACCTCACCTCCTCTACTCCACCTAATGGTGGGGAAAGTAGTGTAGGCGACAGCTTTACAAAGCGCCTGACCTATTCTCTTCCTCGTACCTTCTCATGACTTAGGTGGAATATTTTGTCGAAAACTCGCAACTTTTAAATGACTACGGCACCCATGTGTCTGCCACTTATTATTTTTGCTTTTTTCTTGTTCATCCTGTACCTTAGAGGTGAAAGTATATTATCGAAATTTTATTTAGATTTAAACGAAATTTATTTCCGCGTATCGGGAGGTACGGTGCAAGGTCTATATACTGTATACCACCTAGGTACGGTGTATAGTAATTTGTGTAGAATTCAAATATTGCAAAAATGAAAATATATTTAGATACCATACATCTCAAGATGAGAAAGTTTGGAATCCTGCTGTACATTTTTAAATTCACCTTTTAGTTTGGATTTGAAAATAGTGAATAATTAAAGTTTTCTTTTGTTTCAGGTATATTAACAGTTTGACATGCAGCCCTACCAAACCCGGAAACTTCCAGAAGGTGAGGCCATCGTCTCGCAACGAAGTAAGGATAGGAGAATTACAGCAGCGTTTTGTCACATTACCTAAGAATTTTAAAGTCTTGGCAATTATGACGTGGCCACACTGGGCAAAACGGGGCATGGGTTTCCCTTGAAACCACCTTGATCATACGTCTCTGAAATCAATTTCAATATGGTGTACTTCCCTGTCCGCCTTTTGACTTTAGCATGACGCGTCCACGTAGGTTTGGACAGTCGCGTCGACATTCGAGCCGGCAAATCAGTTCAATGTTCATGTGTACGAGTTTTCAGTAGGTTTGACTTTGTAGTAAAAAAAAAAAAGTTGCGTCTTCATAAGGGAATATAAATTTAATGGTATTACACGTCAAGTTTACAAATAAAAATGTGATTATTTGTGGGATTAGGTAGCGGCCAGTGTTAGAACCGGTCGAGCAAATCGGTACCTTACAATTTAGGCCCAATATGTTGAATTGGATAGATGTCAGCGTAGCAACCACTGGCAGATCTGTCACTGACTGTAAGCACCTCTGCATGCAAAAATTTTTCGACAAGAAACAGTGGTTGCTCTTTTTTCAATGATTCAAAGTGATTTCTTCATTCATGCATACTAAATGTTTACAGGCAGTGGGCTGGGCAGGGCAATGGGACGATTTAAGCGTTTGTGGTTTAGGTTGAACAGTCGATTGCTCCAGTGATTTTACAACTGTTGTTCCCAGCAAATTGCCAACTTGTTACATGTCAAAGGGAATTTAACGAACGTGTAAGCTGTTGATGAAGAGAATGAGAGGAGGAAGCGCATTTCATAGATCTGCCAAGTCTCAAATAGACGTCAGTTGCTATTGCTGCTGCGGTGAATGAGGAACTGCTCAGTCATACCAACCGGTAATGGGAGAAGCAGCAGCAGCAGCAGCAGCAGCAGCAGCAGCAACGGGGGCGAAGGACGACGACGACGACGTCGTGCCAGTCTGAGATGAGAGTGCGGGTTAAAGAAGCAACATCTTGGCGCCTGCTACTGGGAAATCCCCCTTGGCTGGTAGAATGTCATGAAGGAATTTTTTTTCGGTATTATAGTTTTCAGGTGTCTCCATATTTTCATTTTTTTCCTACTGAGGTACAGCAAAACCTGTTGCACAAGGCATTGGGGGGAGGGGTATTTAGCATAATTCTCGTTAGATGGACAGGCTTATTTTTGTTTTTAATTGGTATATATAACTTCAATTTCACCAAGGATAAAAAAAAAAAAACGTAGCTTGAGTGGTATAATGTGGGAAGGGGAGATCTAGTGTTCGCCACTAAAAAAATTTGAGTATTAAAACCAGATTTGAATGTTTCTTAAACGAGTAGAAGGCCTGCCCATGCATATAGGCTTAGGGGAAGCTACCTATAGAAAGATTTTACTGACATTGTTAATCAGGGGGTTTTCAGCCAAACCTCGTGCATCTCATAGTTATGCAGTGCTGTTCCCAAGCCTTCAGGAGAGACCACTACACTTAGTAAAATCGCTAAGCATCGACTAATTAGGTTTTTATTAGTGACCCTACGGTTAGTCCCTAGACCATTGGTGAACCGCATGTCCCACCCCTCCATGTCACCATTACTTCATTGTCACAATTGAACAATGTCGTCAGGCAGAAGCCAGACAGCTGTTCCACAGCACAAAATAGGTCAGGAGATGTCTGAATTGTGCGTATCCCAGGATCTTTATACAACTGAAGGGGGTGGGGGGGGCATCGGACATTGAGTGGCGGCCAGAAGACGTCTAACCGAAGAAATCTTCAGTTGGAATTAGAGGAATGGGCCTGCCATAATGCTTTTGTGATGCGTCGACAATTTTCGCTACAAATTTAATTTATTAAAATCGCTTGGCAACAAATAGAACGATGGTTACAGAATAAAGCAGCTCTAGTGAGGTCAAATAATCCGATCCATGGGTTATATTTGGCTAGATGGTACGAGCTAATAGTTCTGTAACACGGGAAACGTAGAGATACAGACAGCGTTCGGGCAGTATGTTGAAACGGCCCAGGTTGATAAGGGGGCTGAGGTTTGGGAAGCCTTGCCGAGATGGAGGTCACGGTGCTGCTGAGTGATGCCGGAGCCAAGAGTCAACGTGTGGGTTTCGTTGGACCCTGGGCGGCTCGAACGAATTGGTAAGAATGAGGTCGGAGGGAGAGGTACTGCTTTACATCTTGACATGATCCAAACGACGACATTAGGCAGACTTCGGGGGAGTGGTGGGGGGGGGGGTAGGATGCGATAATTTATGGACACACACACACACACACACACACACACACACACACACACACACACACACACACACACACACACACACACACACACACACACACACACACACACACAGAGCTTGCTTTCTAGAAATTGAGGTGTGCGCTGGTCTGTGTTCAGGATCTATAAATAGGCAGCGCATGGTCTGGTGCCGTCTGTCTAGATCTAGGCTAGCATGAGAAGGAACGACCCGCTCTTCTCCGCCAAGCAGGCGGCGGTACCAACAGCAGGCGCCCGCCCGCACTAGAATAACGCGCGCGCGCGCACACCACACACACACACACACACACACACACACACACACACACACACACACACACACACACACACACACACACACACACACACACACACACACACACGCGCGCGCGCGCGCGCGCATTTACTGTCTCGCTAGCTTTCTCTCGTTCCATTTAACTTCCCTCTTCTCTCCGTCTGGCATCCGTTCTCTCCCATTTTCCTGGTCACCCCCCCCCCCGTTTAATTTTGTCGCACCTGTTTTATGGTTCCCCTGCTTTGTTCTATACTCTTGTTGTGATGTTTGTATGTTTTGCTGCCTTCTGGTGACTTCCACGGAAGATATTACAGCCACACTGAAGTCGCTTAATCCATGACACAGCCCACCCACTTATCATATGCTGTCAATCAAAACATTTGTTCCACGTGCGCACAAACACACGCCATTCAACCAAACCAAATCAAATAAAATCTGCCAAAAAGCAAGCAGTGTGGGTATAAATAAATCCGTGTGAGCACGTGGCACTGGCTCAGCTGATCAAGTGCCAACAGTGTGGCAGTAGCGAAGTGGATGTGGCAGTTAGGTGATGGTTAGCAAGGGGGAAAGAAAGTCAAATTAGGTTTTTGATGGAGGTCATTAGCTTAGAGTACAAAATTGAAATGGTCTCTGCTAAGAGCCTGTGTGTGTTGATCTTTGTCGGCGATGTTGTGGTGTGTGTTAATGATTGATGGCTAGACAACTTGTATCTACCCAAATCAATCCAGATGTGTGAAGCAAGTGTGCATTACATGAGAGAACGTTAGATTTTTAATTCATAGTGGGAATTAGCCATTAATATTGCCAGAATGATTGTATGAATAAAAAAAAAGTTTCGGAAAGAGAGGCGTCTCGTTTATGAGTGAGGATTTTGTAACTACGGTAATAAACGTGTTTCAGGAAGCGATACATCTTCATGGAGGAGGGAGTATTGTGTGACAATCTACGGTAATTCCACTCCTTACTTGGAACCCCCCCCTCCCCCCGTCGCTTCCACAACGTGACCGTGTGGATATTTAGTAATGGAATTATAATGGAACGTAGTTTTACCTATTTTAGTTTCGTTAATGTATAATTATGATTTTAGTGCAGGAACTGAATATTAACAGTCGACGTTTCAGATATTAAAAAAATGTTTGTAATTTCACATTCTTGTGGTGAATATGACTTACTGCAGACCTTACAGCTTTTACATATAGTGACGGTATGACGTCACGACTCGTATCACTGACGTAAATGATACAAGTGTGCAAGTCCAGCTCCCCTTCACGACAACTTCCATTCAGCAGATTTGAGTTGCCAGGTTGTTTCGTTTTGGCGTTTGCAATTGCTTGGATGGAAAGACAGGCGCTGAACAACACACTTTACGTACAACTGATTTAATATTTAATTTGTGTGGATTAAAAGTTGAAGTGCTTTTAGGCCAATGTTTATTTGTAACGAAAAGATTGAATTCAAATCGGCAATATTTTTTTTTTTTTTTTTTTTTTTTTTTTTTGGGGGGGGGGCAAGGCTTTGTATGGATAGGACAATGCAAGTGTTACCGGCTAATACGATATGGAACTTAGGGAGTTTCATGGAATTTATTGGGGTGACCCATTCTCTCTCTCTCTCTCTCTCTCTCTCTCTCTCTCTCTCTCTCTCGTTTCAGAGATATTCCCCATTACATTTTCCTAGGTGTAAAATAGTATCACAACTATTTAAGCAGTGCCCTTCACACTCGGATACTATAACCTGAAATTCTAAGATCAGTGAACCTTATAAACATCACATTTGTATTTTATCCAGTTGATATTTTACTCATGGACGCAAACATTCTTGTACATTTTGTGGTTGCAGTCATCCGATTTTGAGTGACAAGCACGCTGGTTCATGGTTGCCTGTGGGGCTTTGGTGCAAAGTTGTATGCATTTGTTGTTAAAATAGTATCGGTACCCTGTACAATAAGATTAGTAGACTAATAGCCAACTGAATACTACACGAGTTTTCTCGCATAAAGTTCTGTAAATGATGTCCTAGTTGTATGGAATACATGGTATAATTTTAGACAACGTGTATGCTTCAGTGGCACGAGTGTTGCACGAGCACAGATAATCGATAATCTGATTAGATGGCACTTTTGATAGTCACGTGGGTAGTAGGCCCCAGTAGCAGTAACAACAGTGATATACTGTGAACAACCAGATGTGACGACGACAACGACACCAACCGAATCACGGTCTCCGTCCTCGGTCACCATAGCGACGGGACAGAAGAGAACATTTTGTCGTCGATCCTCCTTGCCACGCAGTGCTGCGCAGGTGCTTCTGACTTGACGTTATGGAAGTCAGGTACCTGATGTAGCGCGCGTGGCGGGTAGGGCTCAGCAACAGGAGGGGCCACCATTATGCTGCCGCAGCGAACGCCATTTGCCAACACCAGCAGTCGACCCAGGGAACCAGGATGAATATGATGTACACGTAGCTAAGCGGAGGAGCCCCAGCTGCAATAGATTGTACACGGCAAGGACAAAGGATCTGAATAGTCTCCCTTGGATTATTTGTATAACCTCCCACCCCCCCTCCGGCACTAGTATGTTATCTTTGTCATCTACCTCCCCGTCTTCCTCCTTATCATCCGTCCTCGTTCTCATCCTCTTGACCACCCGCCCTCTTGCCCTGTCCCTCTGTCGACATCTGCCCAGTAATAATTATAATATTTTGCATGATTTTCACCTAATGAAAAACCCACAACCCCACAGCGACTGGCAACGGCCGTCGGGACCTCGCATTAACCTCGGGAGATAAAGTATATTGTTGTATTGGAGTGGGACTTTGTAACACATGCTGAAAGTGGATGTCGGCTCTACATGTGTGCATAGGAAATAGGGTTGAAGTTAATAGAGATAGGGCCCAGTCTGGAGGATTTGTGAGCCTCTGGCATCATGATGGAGGTGAGGTACACGGGTGTTGGAGCATGGGCAGCTGCGCTGTTTTATAGTACATGACCAACAGTCGGTATTCATTCCTTGGCCTGTTCCTGTCATTGTCCTGATAGTCGGTATTTTTAGTTTAAAACTTGCTTTTTTTTTAAGTATTGAAGACCTGAATTTTGTGGAATGTGACTTTTTGCTGGTAGCAGTTAGCTAGTCAACCTGCAGGAAGTATTATGGCAGTGTTGTATCTGTACCAGATGACTAGCATTCAAGTATCCAGCAGGCTAGTTCAGTAAGTCGCCATAGGTGTCTTTCAGATTCGCGACCCCCCCAGGTATGGTCACTGCATATTATACTTTCTGTTCAGCTGAAATTATGTCCTAATCCGTAATAATAAAGAATGGAAGACGTTCATCTAAAACTGGTATACACGTACCTACATTGTCACTCGGTACACAAAAAAAAGTTTAATTTTAACTGATTGATTTAAAATGTTATGAATTATCCCTCAACGATTTTCAGTGAGATTAGATGATGGTTCTGAGGGATGAATCTTCGTCCAATAATTTTCAGTGAGTTTGGGAACATAGCCTTTGTGGAAGAACAAAATGGGGATTTTAACTTGTGTACGAGGCATTTAGTTTACAAGAGGACCCTTTCTCTACCATGCATAATCTTAAAAGAAAAATGTGATAGCCAAGTTTTGCAGCATTTACCAGTGGGTTAAATGAGGTTAGGAATACAGGTTGCATACCGTAATGCAATAGAGTCAAGTTTGCCGACAGCGTACATTCTTGGCTCTCAGGGAAAGAGGGTGTGTTCCACAAAGTCCTAATTAGGTCTGAGAATGGAAGTGGTGCTTAAGGAAGAGTTCCATGCGAGAAGAAAGTATGTGTTGCAAAAGCGAAAGAGCAGTTTATGAAGACGAGGAATAATTTTAGAATATGGTTAAGGCGGGGCCTGGGGAGATCGATCCAAGAACCTTGTTACAAACTGGCAATGGTACTGTGTAGGAGAGTGTAGTTTTGTGTAATGAATTGAGTAAGACTAATTTTGAATGCCGGCCGTGAGGGCAATCCTTATATGAAACGCAGGAGAGCTTCGGCACATGTCGACTTTGTTGTTCCCTCCAGATTGGCTGCCAAATAGATCTAGGAATAAATCGCAGAAGACTTGACCAACCTTTCGTTGCCATAATCTTCCACTAACCTTCGAAAGCCATGATTGTCTGTACAGGACCTTCTTCAGTTACCAGCATTTTGAGTCTTGGGTGAGGCGCCCCCCCCCCTTCAACTAAAGAAGCAGTTATCCCACAGCTAACCTTCAGATAACTGGGGGTCGTTTAAGATTTATAAAGGCGTGGGATAATATGCCATGAATGAATACTTAATTTACTTTTGCATATTTTCCCACGGGAGATCCTGAGTATTCCCACGTCTACTTTATTTTATGGACTTAAAAATTACTGACATAATTTCACCAG
This sequence comes from Oratosquilla oratoria, assembly GCF_046742065.1. Lineage (NCBI taxonomy): Eukaryota > Metazoa > Arthropoda > Malacostraca > Stomatopoda > Squillidae > Oratosquilla > Oratosquilla oratoria. The sequence goes on along the minus strand of NC_134797.1, from coordinate 17,946,939 downwards.
TGAGCATATGTATCTTTTAATGTTTTTATTTTTAGGGTGGGCTTGCGCCCCCCCCCCCCCGATTTACAAGTTTGTAGAGACCACAGTGAAAAAAAATGATCACGGGATACTGGGGATGTCAAGATGACGAGCGTGATTAGGGCTTAATTGGACCTTAAGGGTGGCTGTGACCTGTGGCATAGACAGAACGAGTATATATCGTACAGTAAGTACAAGGAAAAGTAGGTAGGGGAGATTTCTAGTCTCATGGTCACACGGGGAAATTGTCGGTCGCAGAAGCTGTAGAAGGTGGGGGTAGTCCATGCTTATGCATAACGGTTGTGTAGTGCGAAATAAGTTTGTAAGCATCCTGTCTACTCTGGAAACTTGTGACGAACAGTAAGGAAGGGATCAACTAAGGTTGGGGGCAGCGGCGGCCATGGTTTGTACAATCAGCAGACATCTGGCAGGGCCTTCTTCCCCTTGCGCGACTTCAGTGATGGGAGTGTGACAGGGTGGTGCACAAATACTGCAATGGCCAAATTCCTCCGCCGTGCTAGTTCCCTAAGATTGGGTACACAATACGACCGTGCTAGACTGTTTATCCTTTCATAATATTGCAGATAGGATGTGGGCTATATGGTGTGTTAAAGCATGTAAGATTCCAAGGCCTTGTATGTAAGTATGGGCGAAAATTATTTAGAGCCGGTCTCACGTCTGGGCGAGGTTGATGACGTCACACTGTCTAGACAGCCAACCAGCCTCTCGAGGTTGTCGAGTGTATCAGTGTCTTTTCATTTTTCATGGTGTCGTTGTGAACTGGAATTGGTGGATGATAAATTTATGTGACCGTAGTTTATGAATTGCTTAAGAATAAATTTGTGGTGTAAAGAACAAAATTAAAAGGCGTGGCATAAATAACCAAGAGTCGATCGGCAGAAACCCTAGCCATGCGGCATATGCTTGTTGCCACATACTCGACAATGTTGCAGCCCAATCCAGGCGTTGAGGGTGGATGGGCAAGGGTTGCGATATTCTTGATTAATTTTAGTTCAGGCAAATGTCCAGGTGTAATAAAAGTTTGTATCCACCGACAAGGGAGGAAGGGATTTGTTCATAAATGTTGAACTGGCACCGGGGTGGCAAGGTTGTCTGGCCTGGCCGTCGGGTGCGTGCGTGCGTTCGTTTGTGGCCGTGCGCAGGCGTCTCGGCACTGCGCAGCCTTGCCAAATGCTGCATTTTATTTTTTCTTGTCCATTATTTTTCCACCATATAATGTGTATTAAATTTCTTTCGATGTTGTATTTGGATCTGCTCAGCTGCTTAACACCCTGAGCAGTAGCTAAGCTTTCTTTTTAACTATTAAAATAGCATCATTGTAGGTTTACTTCCTGTTCTTCAGTACTTCCCGCCGCCAACAACAGTGTTATTATATTTTAGTTCGTTTTATTTAGAATTTTAGTTGTGAAAAACAAGACTACCTTGGTGGGGGGTGTCCCAGATTAGGCAGTCGTGGTACAACACTGACTGTTGAGACAACTGGTTGGAAGACCAATACATCAGCTAAATGTAATCGCTTGAGAATAACCAGAAAAAGGAAGAATGTACGGGTTAAAGATGTGCTGACACTCCTTGTTAATACTCCCTGGACATGCCATGTATCATGTGCTCTACTAGTGATGTATAGAGTTCCTCTCGTATTGGAGTAATATACTTGCCCTGAAAAAAACGTTAACCATACTTTGTGTGTGTTGTGTTAGATAATAGTGTACAGGATTTAATTTGTACCCGCCTGTCATCTTGCGTCAGTTTTTTTTCCTAGAAATTATTTTATGTAATCGCGTGTCAATATGAAAAGCTGCTTCTCTTAATGCCCTAGTTCTTCCTCGGTGTTTATGCATTGAGTTTTCCTCTACTAGGAATACGAGCCCTCCTTTGAAATTGCTGCTCTTTGAAATGTGTATGGGATCGGATGTGATGGGCGTATTAGATTTTTGGTATCCTTTGTAGGTAAATGTCAGTGTCAACAATTCGTTTCCTTGGAATCATGGTGTCGTTAGCATTTTTCAGCATGCTAATAATGATGCTTGCAAGGTGGTAGGTAAAATACTATGGTGCATGATCATATGAAGTAATGATGGACCATGCATTGCAGACAAGGATGGCGTACAAATTGAAACTGTAGGAGAGCGAATGACTATATTGTGCTGCTTCAATTTGGATCTAGAGCCGTCTTCATCCCTTCCACCATCCTACTACATCCTGTTCCTCTTCTCAAACCTTTCCTTCCCCTCTCTCCATTTCGCATCCCCATTCCCATCCCCATCCCTCTCCCTTCCCTTCTCCCATTCCCCTTTCCGTTAACCACTCCACTCCCTTACCTGCTCTCCCCCTCCCCAGTATTATCCTTTCTCCAATTCACCTACCCCTTCACCCTCTCCTCACCCCTCATCTTTCGCCCTCACCCTCCACGCCCACCCGTTCGTCCTCTTCTCCTTCACCCCCACCCGTTCGTCCTCTCCTCCTTCACCTCCACCCCTTCGTCTTCTCCTCCTTCACCCCCACCCGTTCGTCCTCTCCTCCTTCACCCCCACCCGTTCGTCCTCTCCTCCTTCACCCCCACCCGTTCGTCCTCTCCTCCTTCACCCCCACCCGTTCGTCCTCTCCTCCTTCACCCCCACCCGTTCGTCCTCTCCTCCTTCACCCCACCCGTTCGTCTCTCCTCCTTCACCCCCTACGCCTTCGTCCTCTCCTTCCACCCCCCACCCCTTCGTCCTCTCCTTCCCACCCCCACGCCTTCGTCCTCTTCTTCCACCCCCCACCCCCACCCCTTCGTCCTCTTCTTCCACCCCCCACCCCCACCCCTTCGTCCTCTTCTCCTTCACCCCCACCCCTTCGTCCTCTTCTCCTTCACCCCCACCCCTTCGTCCTCTCCTCCTTCACCCCCCACCCCTTCGTCCTCTCCTTCACCCCCTACCCCTTCGTCCTGTCCTCCCCCACCCCTTCGTCCTCTCCTCCTTCACCCCCCACCCCTTCGTCCTCTCCTCCTTCACCCCCCACCCCTTCGTCCTCTCCTCCTTCACCCCCCACCCCTTCGTCCTCTCCTCCTTCACCCCCCACCCCTTCGTCCTCTCCTTCATCCCCTACCCCTTCGTCCTTTCCTCCCCCACCCCCCACCCCTTCGTCCTCTCCTCCTTCACCCCCCACCCCTTCGTCCTCTCCTCCTTCACCCCCCACCCCTTCGTCCTCTCCTCCTTCACCCCCCACCCCTTCGTCCTCTCCTCCTTCACCCCCCACCCCTTCGTCCTCTCCTCCTTCACCCCCCACCCCTTCGTCCTCTCCTCCTTCACCCCCCACCCCTTCGTCCTCTCCTCCTTCACCCCCCACCCCTTCGTCCTCTCCTTCACCCCCCACCCCTTCGTCCTCTCCTCCTTCACCCCCCACCCCTTCGTCCTCTCCTCCTTCACCCCCCACCCCATAGCCCTCTCATCCTTCACCTCTATTTCCTCAGTATGTTCCATCAAAGGTGATAGATGGCAACAGCTCTCGTGGCCTTTTCATTGTACAAGTGGGTGAATAGAAATTCCCATTAATACAACAGATTAGTCCAATGTTTCTTAAATCTATGGGAGAACCCACACTGGTTGTAAATGTGAGAGGCGGAGGGGTGCATTTTTCCAGCTGTTAAATCTCTATGCAAACTGTACATGGAATTTTAGTAAGTAAATTGGTCTTGAAAGCATTCTGGTAATTCATGTATGTACATATTGTAAGGAAGTGCAAGGATATACTCCATAACTCCGACCACATACCTAAATGTATACCACCCCATTTGGCCTCATAGTCCACAAATCCAAGATGATCTAAGACTTGTTGCAAACATTACTTGGCAAACTCCTCGCAAGACAACCCCCTATACCAATAAGTAACTTAACCAAGATATCTTAATCACCAGACCATCTAATAAAGATAACCACCATACAGAAAATTTATGAAATTTCATCCAAAGACTCCTGAAGGTAAAATTGCCCAAATACACACAGTCTAGGAAAGTTGGGTACAACTGTCCTCATCCATATTTAAAGCCACAGGAAGAGCTGGGTTTCCAGAAGCTACAAGAAAAAAAATACAATCCAAAGCATCACAAAATGGGCAGACCTCCTTTTTAAGGGGAAGGAGGTTGTTAATAACTTTAATTGATAGATGAAAAATGTAGTTATGGTATTTTGGAATCCTACACGAGAAACCTTGTACAGTAAAAATATATGGACTGAAAGGAATTCACTCGCTAGTCAATCAGAAAAAACTAGAAAATAGTCTCCAAAATTTGTAATAACATTAACAAGTATAGTGTGGAGAGAGAAAAGAAGGCAGGGGTGGGGGGACAACTAAAATGATGTGCAGTGTAATGCTAGACATGAAAGTACCCCACTCTTCTTCAGGAAGAACTTGAAATGATTTCATCTGAAACTACAGAGAGCCTATACTGTATTACCATATGAAATGTCCGGGCTTTGTAGCAAATACTTTTATTCTAGGTTGAAGACTGTCAACCATCTGGAGAAATTAATGCTATCCCCAGAGAACCCAGCATTCTGCAGACCTCTGCTATTCTGCATCTTGGAGAGCGAATAATCGGAGAAAGAAGGGAATCATTGATGGGCCTGTTGAAATTTATATGGAATCAATAAATACAAAAAAGGCCACCCCAACACTTATCAACAATTGCTCCAAGACGTAATGGCAAAACAGTGGCAATGGATATTGTATCAAAAATAGTCCTGTCAATGATCAGAAACTGTAATGCACAAGTGACAATACAAATTTTGAAGATGACAGAGAATGATTAGTATTTTAGAACGGCTATTAGTGACAAAACTAAGTTCCCCAAGGAGTGATTAAAATTACTAATTTGTACAAGACCTCTTTACCCCTAATATGAGGATATAAAGACTTAGATGATTATAATAGTAATGAATTGGTGTTAAAAAAATATTAAAATACCCAAATTTATTGGCTAGAACTGTGACTGCTACTAAACAGAATGCAACCTGCTGAAGTCCTAGTCCAAGGTAAGCTTACACCTGGCTACCACAAATGTAGATACTATAAATTGATTAATCAATCTCTTGCTTTAGGTGTCTCTTGTTGGAGATTCATGTCAATGGCTACTGAAGAGCATAGGTCACTAAAAGAATAGTGTGGGGTGTAAGATTAGGTGGACACTGTCCAGTGAGTTGCTTATAGGGTAGATTCTCTGGCCGGGCTTATTCTGTGCTGTCTGTGCTGGATGGTGTCCAGAATGAAGTATGGTGGTGTGGTCCTTGCTTCTTGTAGGAGGGATTTGTGATGTTGGGAGGATGCGAGGAAGGGCTTTTGTTATTGGTTGCAAATGTATTTGTGGGTGTATTTTGTGGTACAGGTGGAAAAATGTACCTTTGAGCAGTATTTTAGATGTGATTATTGTATTGTATTTATTTTATAAAGTATATTCATATGTATAAATATACTCATGTGTATGCGCGCGCACACACGCACACAGTCAGCTCTCTCTCTAACTCTAAAATGATGGGTTTGAGGATTCTAGCACTGATCTGTTCATATAATTTGCATATATCCATGGAGGAGGATTTTTGTTTGGTTGCATATGTAGTTTTGAACACATGGCCAACATTTTTAATGGGAAAAAGGGAATTTTTCAAATTTGATGCACATGTTAGATCATAGTAAAGGCAGGTCCCTTCTTGAAACTGTTCTGAACATACAACAGTAGCATGCACAGGATTTGAACATGGGAAACATTTGCCCCTGTATTAATAATTCAAATTATACTTGACTGAATCCACAACATGGTATCCTACAATTAAATAACATGGTATCCTACAATTAAATAGTATGTTCCTGGGTAATCAAAGCTGCTCCAATGGATTCATGCCATCTGCAAGGGTTTCTTCTGACAGTTTGGCCCCCCAAGCCCCCCAATTTTCTACATCTTTGGGGTTGGTGACGTATATGCCACCATACCAGGACAATCAAAGTAGCCCCAATCAAATCCACAACCACACGTCTCGCCAGCTTAACTGGACTGCATAACATTAATACATACTATACCTGTTTATCAACAGCATGCTCGTACCACACATGCTTGTCCAAGTTTTCTGGCATAACACATTACAAACACAATAGAAACTGCACACCTAGACTTGATGCAGTAGCAACAACTTTTGGACACAACAAATATTCTACCACTTCAGTATACAAACCATATGTAATGGTATGCTCAGTAATGAATTTCAGCTCTACATGGGCCCCAAACTTCCATTAGAGAGAGACAACACCCTACAGATCCTACAGAACAAAATGTATGATTATGAGGTACACAAGTACAACATTTACAGACAATCTACACCATGAAGCAAAAGTCCTTAACCACTAAAGTACATGTCAAATTCTCACGTACATTATAAAGTAGTCACTGCTGTATTACTCGTTTTCTTTTACTCTTGAGTAATAATAAACACAACTTTAACAAACCCGTTCACAGAATCCAGGGGTAACTAGTGTACAACTACAAAATCAAGATGCCTCATGACTCCTACATAGGCATCATACCAGTGGTTAAAGTCGAGGATCACTTTGACATGAGACAACACTTGCTGCAGCCTCCACAAACACAGCCCACCCACTCCACTACAGGGCAGAACACCCACATGCACCAGGAAACTTGAAAACAATGCCCAAGTACCTACATCACAACTAAATACTTTCCTCTTCCTTCGCAACCATCAGACAGCCTCCAGAAGTGTGTCCATCATATTGCTTGCTGCTCCATTAACAGACTGAAAGACAGTGCCGCTGCATGCCGACCCCCTGATAGCCAACACATTATGGAATACAGCATTGTACTGTTGTGGTTGTGGATGTCAACAACACATGACACTTCAAGGGGTTTGGAAAAACACTGTTCCAGCTGTGGCATTCCTTGCGGACAAGGGAATGATGGTGATGACAACTACAATATTTTACAAATAAAGCATTAAGAATAAGTGGCTGTACTAAACCACATCAACCAAAGTCAGTCCCAGAGAGGACATAAACGGGCAGTTTTGTGCAAGATCCCTCAGACCCACCCACCCATCATGTTTCATCAAACAAATAGCCCATCAAATGAAGAGTAAAATTTACCCCAGCAGTATTCTACTGAATGTACTCTTATCGAGCTTTCCCCCCCCTAAAAGAGAGGTAGCAAAGTTGGAAGGATGTACCTATTCCCACCCATTCCACTCTGTCCTTCCTGTCAAGAAATTGCTCCCAAGACGAGCCAAGAATTCAGACATGCACATGTCAGGTCACACCTGCATTAAAATTGTACCAACACAGATGGCTTAGCATGACAAAATCTCATGGAACCACCTTGTGGAAAACTAAACACATGGTGCCCTAAGTGCTTATGTAACACAATCTCTACAGATATATTTCAGGGCTGAACCAGGCTGTAGCTGGTTTCCTAAGAGCTGCTTGTCACAGGCAAGAGAACTAGAGCAATAGATTAAAGATGTATACCCAAGTTGGACTGTCGCTCTTCAGAGCTGTAGCTAATAGGCAATGGGTTAACTATTTATTGGATTTCTTATTTTGTATTTATTTATTTATTGCAATTTACTTGTTCATTTATATTTTATTTTCATATGAATACCAAAAATATAATTGGCCCTTGCTATGCAAAATGACTAAAAATAACAATGTGGAAATTTAGTAGGAACTACAAAATACATACGTATACATGTATATAAAATTATTACTACATGGAATTTGGATACTCTAGTGGACTAGCTTAAGTAGAATTATTTAGGATGAAGTTTGACACTCAAGGTCAAATATACAGTGAAGATAGTGGTTACTCGGTCTATTAGCCAGAAACTGTAATTCTAAGAATGCTATATTTGACATTTTGGATAAATGTTCCTCAAATCGTGAATGTACAGCTCTTAAATTTACTATTGTAGTTCTCTGCTTCATATTGCACAAGGATTTATAATAGAAATGGAACATTATGATGGTCAAAAAACTTAAGTTTGGGAAATCAAGGAATTTGCAGAAACTCTTTGGGAGGTGGTAACAACGGTCTTCAGATGAAATCCTGTAACTTGCATTAACAAATGCTTGGTGGGCAATTTCATTAATTCCGGCTCGTATCCAAACCAAGTACGAATTTCAAGGAATGAATAGCAGGTCACCTCACTGAGTAGGTAACATCTGGGGGAAAGAACTATTTTGCATCATTTGAACTATTGCATGTAACCTTTCTACAATAATTGAATTCCCTTCCCTACAGTGGTTAGCTCAATTTCATACTGTGTATACAAGTACTGTACTATCTTGCTATATTTCTCTGATGCTAGACTATGATATGGCACCATCCATTGTTTAATGTATATTTTCCCCATAGCCATGCACTATGTATGAATATGACTAATCCTGATAGAGATTTCACAAATCTGTACACAATACTTGTGCACAGTTGAGAACTTAACACTTGTTCTTGTATCAAGAAATCCTCTCAACCAGTCTGTCATCTCCTGCCATCATTTTAGTCTTTAGTATAGAAGCCCTGATCCATAATTCAACTGATAAACCCAATGATTAAAAAACTTCTTCATACATTTCCGGATTGGCAATGCGAAATGTTAAAACTAAATTTCATTTATCCATCGGTAATCTTACGGCTCTTTTCAGTGTGCACTGGGTAATTGTATATTGTCATGTCATACCTGCCCAGTGGCTGTGCTTGTTTAGAACTTTGGTGCTCCGAATTGTCAGATTTTAATGTTTTTAATTATTTTTGTTACAGAATGATGTTGAAACCATGGAGATTTGCACAATAATGTAAGTACACATATCTCTTCATGCAGAGCCAAAGTGGGTGAAGTGTTGGGATGGGGCACATGGATTTTGTACTTATTGGAAAGTAGGCTGAGGTTAAATGCTCAACGTTGTCAGTGCCTCTTTCGTAAGAGGGAGTTGGAAGAGGCAAATTGCCATACGAGTAAGGGATGTGGATGTGGGGGCTGGGGAGAAACTAATGGAAGTAATGAAATGAGAGACTAAATTTGAAATTAGTGGATCAGTTGAAGGTATGGTTCAACTGATTTTGCTTACAGTCAAGGGAACGAAATCGGGAGATATGGGGAAAACTTGAAAAAAAAGAGGAGGCCTGGGGAATTAGAGGGGGAGAAGGTATCTTAAGCCAATTGGAAATTGGTTTACAAAGTTGGAGATTTGGAGTCGTTTACAAGTGATGGGAGTGATTACCCATTGGTATGAGGCATCAACCACAGCTGGTTTTGTGTAATGTTAACAGTAAAATCTGCATCACAGCCAGCTAGTTGCAATACAGCTGATCAAGAATTATTGGGCAGC
>NC_134797.1:17887540-17932540 GCF_046742065.1 Oratosquilla oratoria | reverse complement strand
AATTCGCTCATACTAATGAAACGTGCACTAGACATCCAATATATCCTGCTTAAATTCAGGCGTGGATGTTTGTACTTGAACCGATGTAAGCATGTTGTACGTTCAAGCTTAAGGCTGCCTGTAAGGGAGGGCCTCATGGTTGGAGGCAGGCGGAGCTCGATGGGAATATCTGCAATATTCCGCAGTGACGTCGCAGCAGCACTGCTAGACCCGCCTAGCCGCCGGTCGACGAGTAATTGAGGGCGGGCGAATGCTTCCATTGTAGGAGACGATGGAATTACACAGTAAGACTAGTCTCGTCGTTCTTATTGTATAACAACTAGGGGTACGGACATCTTCAATGTTTCTCACATCTTCAATGTTTCTCACTGAATTGGTTGAGATGAGAACTGAATTTGCATATGGATTTTTCATGTGATAATAGCATGCATTGTCACTCCATTCAAATGCCCCACCATTTCGATAGTTCCTACATAAACGTAGAAGAACTGTGTATCATGGATCAGCATAAAATGAAAATTAACCGAGAAATGAAATTGCGTGGATACACGTGATAGCTAGATTAAGAAATGCTGAACTTGTGATGTTATCGTATTGATATGGTAATTCCATGAGGGGTGACGTCAAAGGAGTTTACGCGCGCGCACAATTTTTCGAGTTTACATACATGAAATAAGGAGGTTGGTATTGAATCTTAAGCTATTCAGGAATGCATTGCCATCGACAAGAATGTGGTAGGAAAGGAACTATTGTTTACAATTTAGTCTCTTCATAACTTGAAGAATCTGGCCCCGTGTCTTTGGAGGATTCATGCTTTCGTGTGTACGTTCGTTCGTTTTGTTATGTGGTTACCAAATGATGCAGTGGACCGCTCGTACTAGGCAAGAGGGGGTTGTATTAGCGACTATACAGATGTTTCAGGTGGCTTTAATTTCAGTGTATGTGCCAGTTCAATCGGCAGGCATCTTCCAAAATTTTGTCCATCCATTTTTGGGTTACGTGAACATAATAAAGTTCAGACCTGCAGTATTGTTATTCGTGTAGTTAAGTTGATGGTAATTATACTGACGCATTATAGAAGGATTCAAGTGATGTCAGCGGAACTGCAGACGCCGTTTGTCATGTTGCCGCCGACGGTGTAACTGCTCAGAGCGTAGGGAGATTGAAAATTGTCAATTAATTGTTGGGCAGCTTCCGACATCAACCCTGTCCGAATTATCTGGAGCATGGATGAAGAACGTGCCTGCTTCCTCGTTACCATCGCTACACCATATGTTGGACAAACGTCGATTTTTTCCAGATTACATGACTAATTCAATCTGAATTATGGTAAAGCTTCCATGCGTAGATTAAGACCGGAAAATGGAACTAGGTAAGACTGAAGATGCTCGACAGTTTTGGCAGAGTAAACTTAATTTTCAAAAAAGCTGCAACGAACGAAATGTAGAATCCAGGCCCCTCGTAGTTAACTTTCTTAACATCAACGAGCATGTTCTGTAATTTCTTACGTTCAACCGTGCACAACAGGCACCATTGAAAAATCTGCCTCGTAGTGTAAAAGAATAGTTCTATCAAATCTGGTCTTCGATGAACAACATCATTATTGTTCACAGAATGTGACAAGAGGAAGCGGCTCAAATGTTTACCAAATATCCTTGTAGACTAATACAAGTGCTTTTGTGTTGTGCAGAGGTCCGATGAAATTTAGCTCCTGTTGAAAATCCTGGCAGATCTGTTGTACAACGGCGAACAACAAAACTGATTCAAATTTTGAATAAATCACACTAAAATCTATCAAAAAAAGGTCTGTGATTTTAGTCGTTAAGAATGTAATTTGCAACATTAGAAGTGACATTTTCGCACTGAATGCGAATCAGACAGGAAATAATGGTCTCAGACTGTCTGGAAGTAGAATTAATTTGGAGGTGGGTAAACACAACTTTGTGTAGTAAATGAATGGAATAAACTTCCTGCAGGGGCAGTCCAGTATACAGTAGTACAGTTCGAAGTTTTAAGATTCGTTTAGATCAACCCCTAAGAATTGTGCTGTAATGCCTGTCACTTATTCCATGATTATTTGTTGCTTATTTTTATCTTATTTATTTTATCTTTTATTTGTTATTTAATGTTTAATTTTTTCGCATTCGAACTCAAGTCAGTTATGGACCTAGTCTCCTGTCGGGATGGTCTTTGTAATCCTTTGTAATTTCGATAACATGCCGTTTTGCACTTGAGATTCTTGACGACACCTGTGCATGTACGCGATAGCAGCTGCCGAGTTTTTATGCACAGTAACTGTTATAAGGATTTGGCTCTTTACAATAATGGTTATAAGGTTATAACAGTCCTGTACGCCGTGGTTGGAAGGACGCACTACTGTTCTCCCTGACCCCAAGCGAGCAGTGACGTCATTGGGATGGTCGGTAGGAGGAGCGAGCGTTGGCGTAGACTTGTCGGCTGTGTTTGAGTTCGGGGCGCCTCAGCGGTGGATAGGGTTGGGATGGGACAAACGCGATAGAGGAAAGAATAAAGTGTAGTGGGGTGAAAGTTTTAACTAGTGGTTGAGAGAGAGATATGGGGAACACACCAGTGAATAAAGTTGACTGGTAATAACATAAACAAGCCCCTTTTTTTTTTTTTTTTTTTTTTTTTTTTTGTACAAATGGAAGTTTGTATTTATAGATTGGGATGGTGTAATTACTATGCTAAATTCTAACATTATAAACGCAGGATGATTACAATGGAATATTGCAAATCTTTGAATATAAAGTATGCTTTGGCGCATCGTTGTGGGAGAGGCCACATTTTGGTAGGAGACTGCACAGGTGATGTAAGGTAAACAAAAATCCTGGTCGGTATTCAGTCACGTAGACTTGCTCAATCCCGTTGTATTCTCCACCTCGTAGATTTTTCCCCATACAACGGATCAATGCCGCCAACCCTGCCACATCGGTTCATTCATGTCCCTAATTTGAAGATTGAGGAATGGGTTCCACGTCTTATTTCCCGTTTCTTTAAAATGTTCATCCAGCACTCCTTTTCGACCCCGTAACACCCCCCCCCCCCCGATTGTGGTCCCCTTTCCCATCTCCCTCTTCCAAACGTCTCCTTTCGTCTGCTGTATGCCGGCACATTACTTTTTTCTGTCTCGCATATTTTTCCCAAACTGCACTGTCCCTACCCTTGTCATTCTCGTCACATTTTTATGGTCCTGTTAATCTTCACTGCATACATAATCTGTTAATCCTGCTTCCTTCGTCTTGACTTGATGTTATTTGCAGTTGCAAAGTTTTGTTCCTCAGCATTAACAAAACAATTCCGGTGTCTGCACAACTTTGTCATCACAACTCAACCCTAACCAATTTTGTTTCAGTTGGTATTTTCCTACCCACCCACATTTCCTCTATGCTGTCCATGCTACTTTTCTTGTTCCAAGTAGTCATGTTTTTCACTGTTACCCCCTTCCATGTTTCATCGTATAAAAAAAAAATCATCATGAAGCCCGCCCGACTCGCATATAGATATTTTCAATTCCTTGCTACATCCATCCACATTTGCAATAATCTTAACTACCCCCTTCGCATTTCCTCAGTGGAGTTTCACGTTTATTTTTAATTTGTGTGTATTTGTTAAAGAATATCAAATGTCCTAAATATTGTATCTGGAAAAAATCGGAAAAGTGGGGCAGGGTTAAGAATCCGCAGTGAGCATAATTGTCAACTTTTAGAGGCAAAGGATTAGGCCCATCATCTTCCATCCAGCTTTCCTTTGCCTTGCTGGTGTGAAGTAGTGTAGAGTAACATTGTATAGGCAAATTAATTTTGAGTAGGTGGAACTTGTAACGTTCCTACACCAAAGGAAAAGTTGTTCAGTCGTGGAAAGGCCAGAGTTTATTAATCATCTTGGGATGAGATTGCCCCCCCCCCTCCCCAACACACACGTATTAAACTCGTGGAATTGGGCATACGATAATAGTTTACTTCCCAGGCTTTGTTACATTTGTTTAATCCCGTCTTGTAAAAATTGTGATCGACACTGATGTGGGATTTTGAGGTGTGCCGTGTCCTCTCGAAAGGGGAAACTTTGTTCACTAATTCTAAAGGTGACTTGCTCGAAAACTAGTATGTTAGGTGGCCTAGGTGACTGACATCACTGTGATAGATTAGCTTCCTCCAATCGTCACTGCAGTGGCTAAAGCGTGGACAGTCTCTTTTGTTCATGTGTGAACACGTCCGGACCACCGGGCGGGTCCGGCACCGCAAACCACGGAAAAAAATTCAGGAACTAGAGGCTTTCATTGCAACTCTTAAATACGTGGCAGCGAAACTAGCTAAAGGTAGTTTTCTTCTCTTCTTCCCTTTCCTTTCCTTGTTATATCTTCTTTTTTCTTCCTTCTCCTTTCTTCCCCTCGCACCCCTAAAATTAGCACATTGGGTGCATGATCGACAGGGAACTTGCAACGACGCTAGATGCTACACAAGCACATTCCGGATACGCGACCTGCACAAGAACTGCCGAGTCGAGGAATTTTTGCGTAGGTCTGATGCTCGGTTTCTCGAATATCTCCATGAAACTAGATGGGGCCCCAGAGTTGCATATTTATAGATTATAAATTCAAGATTAGATAGGAAAGTCTGTACGAAAATATCCACCCCAACTGAAATGTTAAGATATTTGGAAGCTATCTCGATACGTTATGAAATTATGACTGATTTCCTGCACACGTGCTCAGGAAATTCGAAGATTTCCCAAGAAGCAACACGTCAGACACAAGACCCAATGATGAACATTGAAAATATGGACGGCCAACCTGCGCCAGGCGTCATTGAGACACGCCACGACCCACCGTCTGATGACGTCACAGCGAACTGGGAATCCCAGACCCAACCCCCGATTCGTCACCCTGCCCCCTTCCTCCCTCGTGTCCCGTCTGCCTCGCCTTCCCTTGTCTTGACCCACCTAAACATTTCCTTTGTAATTTTTTCTTCTAATCGGCTGGATGTCGTTCGTTTTTACAGTTTCATGGAAATTGTGCTTATCTAAGCGTAAATACTTGTCAAACGAAATAAGTGCCATTTAGAATAACGTCCATAAGTATGTAAAAAGGAGAGGATTATAGCGTGTAAACTTAAAATGTTGGAACAAAACTGACTTGGAGTGGATCATTGCACATTGCCACTACCAGCCTTCACAAACACCCGAAGCAGTGGTACCTGCACGTGGTGGTCCGAGACGGACCCTATCGCCAGTTTTCAGAACCCGTCATTCTCGCATTCTCTCGGTATCTTCATGAATTTCTCCACCTTTTCACACAAGAATTACCAGGGACATACTGCCACACTAGGCTGGTGTGTCGCACTACCTCGGTTTCCCCCAAGGCATTTTGGAGTTTACTTCTAAGGTTGGGTTTCCAGTTATTGAAAGTCTTCAACATTTTCTGTGGCTAAGGCAGTTATTTGGTAGTCGCCGAAAAATAAGTTGCATAAACACTGCGTCAGTGTTCTCGAGATAACTGCCCGATGGACGACACTACTTTCATTCCGCAGTAGGTACGTTTTCAAGGGATTTTTTAAACCGAGCCCAATTTTTCTCCGATATTCATCGTTCCACACAACCCCCGTATTGTATCCTATTTCCATTCACCCAGCATTAGCCATCAATTCAAGTACAACTGTATCGTTCATCTCGGCATTCCCACAGTCCTGACATTTCTCCCTTGTCTTGTCTTAAGCGCTGTCTCTTTCGTCCGTAGGCTTTCAGATAGTATGTCCAACGGGCCCGTATTACTTCACGCTTGTCTACCCTCTCCACAACCCCGCCCACACTTCGACCTTTCTCTTGCCAGCCCCTAAATATAGCCACTTTATTAGTTTTTATATACATATACTTGACCCGTGCCCCCCTCCCCCCTGTCTCTCTCTCCCTCCCTCCCACCGCCTTTCTCCCCATATGTGTCCAGCCTCTCTCTTCGCTGCTCCTCGTATCTCTTCGCCTGTATGCATCTGCATGGCCCTGCCCTGACCTTGTTACTCTCGTATGCATAAAGGCCCGCATTATCTTGACACGTTCTACTTCGATTCAAGCCTTGCCCTATCGTGGGCATATGGCGCTTGTGACTGGTTCGGCAGTAGCCAACTGCATTCATTATGGTTATTTTTTCTGGACAGTTTCCAGAGATTTGTGTGAATATTGCAATTGAAGGCGGGAGGGCTGCCGGCGATGAACACGCTACGTGGCAGGTTAGCAGACGCCCTCTATACCAGGCAGGTCGTCGGTTTGCTCACCAGCAAGGGCGAAACGAAGGGCGGAGGAGTAGGAGGAGGATGATAACGGCGGCGATGAGGAAGAGTAGGATGTGGTGGCGGAAGGGAGGACGTGGTGATTGAGGCAGCGGTTATGGTGGTAGAGGAGGAGGAGGAGGAGGAGGAGGTGGCGGTGGTGGTGGTGGTGGTGGAGGAGTAGGAGGAGGAGGAATAAGAGGCAGCGACAGGGGCCTGGTCGGTCGGGTGGGGCGCCACCAGTCCCCGCTCAGACGGCGTGGTGGTCGCGACAGCTGGAGCATTGCCACTTTTTTTAGAAAAAGACCTTCTGCAGCAGTTGGGACAACCTACCGCATTGCTTCCTGTCCTCCCACCCCTTCACGTGTCTGCACTAACTTCCGTCCATGTGTCGCCTGTTCGTACGAGGACCACCACGACGTCCTGCTGTGTGAAAACTAGCAATCTGGATGTGCCTCGTGCATGCATGCATGCATGCACGCACGCAGTGGAGGAATTGGCAAGCCCTCACGTCAACGAAGTCGTGGCATGCATGGAAGTGTACTTGCTTTCTGCAGCTTCTGCTACCGTACCTCTTGGCCTGCTGCACCGTCGGCTGGCCTATCCTCACCAACTGCATTGTGCCACCAATTTGTCATCATTCCACCGCCCCCACCCCATGTGGTCCCACGCGGCCGACTGGACGGGTCCGTCAATGTGTTCCTATCCAGTCCTCCCTCACCAGCTGGCAAGCAGTGGACCACCTGGTCACGTGGCTCGCTCCCCGCAGTCACCGGCGGATGCACCTGCACCAAACCACCTGCATCGGGTGTCCCCCCACCACCAACTTTCTTTCCTCCTCCACCCCCGTAAGTCTCTTCTACAATACCAAAGTTTCCACCCACAGCAAGCAGTGAAGTTTCACACGCGCGCATGCACACACACACACACACACACACACACACACACACACACACACACACACACACACACACACACACACACACACACACACACACACACACACACACACACACACACACACACAATCGAACAAGACTAGACCAGACTGAAATCCGAGGGGGGATGGGTGCCGGTTGAATACACCGCCACGTGACTGACTGACCCCTTTAAAGTCCTGTGCCGGCCCCTTTTGTAGTCCCCGTTATTTCGTCTGAGCCCTAACCCACCTCTCTTTGGACCGTAGACAACCCCTTCCCCCACCCCACCAACCCATCCTTCCTCCCATTTCAGCCGCGATATGCTTGGGTTGACTGTGTGCTTTCACTCGAGGATGGGAAGGAGGTCTATGCGGTGGTCTCTCGGCTCTCTCCGGCAAAGCAGTGCAGTGGAGCGTGAGGTGTCGGGGAGGAGGTTGTGGAGAGAGAGGCCCCCCGGAAGGGGAGGGGGCGAAGAAATTGTGGATTACGGGCTGTGTAGAGGCTCACGTGGCACAGTGGAATGTGTAAGGTGAGAGTGGAAATTTTATGCGGTGGTGTGCGTTCGGAGAGCGACCAAGTTAGCTGCGGTGGTGGCACGTTACACGAGAGCAAGGAGTGCGGCCGCAAGAATGAAGCAGGCGTGCCCTCACCAGCTGCACCCAGCCCATCCGCCTTCTCGTCTCCACGGTTACTGCTGATAACTCAACTTTTCCTTCGAGCACGTCAGCATCAACGTCAGCAGTATTTAGGGAGGAGTTAACCAGACCCTATGTACATTAGAATATCCTGTCTCATGGAGGTTGGGCGGGGGACTGGATTGGTTTTAAGCCTCGAGGAACTTTCGAGAAGGCAGCTGTACAGCCATGTGAGTGTCTGGTGAAATATATTTGCCCCAGCCTTTACCATTCCACATTAGACGAGCAGTACACGTCCATCCAAGCACATGTGCAAAAGCGCGTGGTCACACGTCATGAATCACGCATGCGGGCGGACGGGAGCGCGCGCACGTGCACACACGCATGCAGGCGCGCGCGCACAACACACACACACACACACCACTACACTACACTACACTACACTAAGGGGAAATGGGGAGTGTGAATCTAGGAGAGGAATAGGAATGGTCGAAGGGACAACAAAGGGTAGCAGTAGAGGAAAAGGGAGGGGGTAATGAGGGAGTTTCTTGCTCGCACGTACGCGTGTTGACGTATAAAACTATTGTGGAAATTTTAGGGATTATAAGAAGTCTTGCAACGGTTAAATATCTCAGGATGGAAAGAAGTAAAATGCGGAGTCTGACAAGGGTCTGTATTGGCACCCATATTTTTGTGATTTTTGTAACTGACAACGGAATAAGCTGCACCCTACACTCGAAAATCATAAGAGAAAGGATTGAAAGTTGCAGTTATGGATGTGGACAAAAGTCCATTAATGTTGGAAAAGTGTTCGTCACATTTCATCCTGTACACAAGATTCTTGGCGAGACGTAGAAGTTGAGTGAATTGAGTTTTTCATGGAAATAGCTTTAAAAATTATGAATTTGGTCTGCCCAAGTTTGAAGTATGCAACAGTAATGTGGTCTCTATACAAGAATGAGAAGACAAAGAACAGCAATCAAATTTACCTCGGTCCTCGCCTAGCATAGAGATAAGATGATGGGGGTCTTCAAAACATCAGAAAGGGAGATTGACTTTTTTTTGGGGGGGGGGTTGGAAGTGTTATGGAGGAAAATACATGGAATTTGAGGAAAGACTCCCAACATAAGTATCAGTTTTTGTAATGGCAAATTTCCAAATAATGCCTGTATAACAAAAGTTAGACATTCCATGAAGGTAAATCTGTTTTCCGAACATTGCAGTTTAGTCTTGTGCATGGACGCTCGCGCACTTTCTAGATGTAGTGCGCTCCTGATGTGTAAAATCAGTTATACACATCGCAGCTGAATAGATTTAAGCATCAGCCGTACACATTGTCGCACTGTCCAGTGGGTTAGAGGGCAACCCCCCCCCCACACACACACCTGGAAAATATGTCCTAAGAGGGGAAAGATAATTTGTTTGGACCTCGCTTGTGTGGGTAGCTGGTGTAATGGACAAAATCACTTTATGAATTGAATTAAGCACGTGTTCTGTAGATATTTATTGTATTTGCAACTGTATATTGTATGGACTTGTAGGTTAGTGCAGCCATAGACTGAATGGTGGCTTTCATCATAATTCTTGGCGAAACTTTTGCTATGCCGCACCACCATATCTTCAGTCGTAGTTTGTGCTCATTACTAAAACCATTGGATTTCGATCATCGAAGTATGACACGCCCCATAAGGCCATGGTCAGAGGTCCGCACCAAATTAAGCCAGTAAGAAGATAACAGTAATGGTTGTTGTTGTTATAACAGTAATGGTTGTTGTGAAAACCACGTAACCTCCAGGTAAAGGATGGAAATATTCTCCTACACCCACAAGTGCACGTGCACATGTAAAGAAAATTCTCTTGGAGTAATGTACTTTAGTTTGAGAAAATCGTTAACAGATGCTCGAGCACTACACTGAAACACCACCACCACCCCTCCTGGATACTTGGATCAAAGCCATTTAAATAGGGAACTAGACAGGATGCGTTAGGACGTTGTAGATTCTTACCACACATGTTTCTTAGTTTTAATATTGATCATAATTTACCCTCTAGCACAATGAAAAAAATGTACATGTGTGTATGTGTACGTGTACGTGTACACACGTACGTCCCTTCGGCGACGTGAGACCGGGCCTGAACGTGATGCGTCTGGACCCGCACGAATAACTAGTACCCTTCGCTACTAAAAGGGGTCTTAGAGGTGTAGTCGGGCAGTAACGAGAATGAAAGGAAAGGTGTATGTACGGAAGGGACGTAGACAGATGTGAACAAAGCATATCTAATATAGCCATGGTAAGTGCAGGTTAGTGGGTGGAATTTTTTTCATGAAGTGAAGCACGGAACGGCTAGAAAACCATTTATAGGCAAGAGGTGTTCATATCGCGTTGAGAGTTTGTTCGCGCTGTTAGTTCAATGGAGTGAAGAGAGACTTGGATACAAGCTGTTTAATAACTAGATAAAATTGGCTTCTAGTTCGTATGTCCAACCAAACCTCCAACTGGTGGTGAAAGGAAGCGAGGGATGGAGGGGGGGAGGGATTACAAGCAGTCGATGTCCACTCGAGGTTGCATGGCCGTACGCTCACACGTGCACATAGAGTATGTAGATGAATTGGTAGTTGCCCCAGACAAGGTCGGCCAATACGTTGCTGAGGATATAACAAAGTTTGATTTTGTTCTTCCATCTGAGGTCACCCCGTCCCTAAAAAAATTCTGCAGATTTCATAAGGATTTTGTGACCCCCCCCCTCCTCATCTTCTTGCATCTCATCTGGCCCACTTCTCGCATCTATTCTAGTGCCTAGCTCCATCCCACTCCGACTGTTTTGTTTACCTTTTATGTGTTGTGCCATAGACTCGAAATAACCACCCGTTTTCTTGGTTAGACTGAAAAACTTACGGCCAAAACGTTAAATCGCCTTTAGAATGACCCTATGGTCAGTCGCCCTGAGTATACAGGATGTACTCGATTTACCAGTGGTTTTATGTACCAATTCGTAATGGATGGTTTCAAGAGAATCTTGCAAGATCTCGTCACATTGTTCTGTTGACGATTTTCAGAATAATAATCATATACCTCATGCCGCGGTGAAGCATTGCTTTTCTAGTGAGCATGTTTCCATCAGTTGGGGGCGAAATAAAATGGGTGTGTTGGAGTTAATGCAGGAATGTTGGGAGACCATGCGGACGTGCAAATCGAACTTGGTCGAGGTTGACGGGAGTGTTGCAATACCACCTGCCTTCGCTTGGCTGGTCGTAGACGTGTTGGTATTTGACTGTACATCCTGTTATTCATTCTAATGAAGAATACAAATGCGTAGGGAGGTCGAAAGATATTGGGAGATCATGTGGCATTAAACTTCATAGAAGCCAGTGGTTACTGTTGATGATTGGCATGGTTTGTGTGAATAGTTATTGGTCAGCCCTGTGCTCTTTAAATGCCTAGTTTCTGGTAACTTTACCCGATTTAGCATGTTCGGTGCTGAAACAGAAAACTATTCAACGAATACCTAGCGTTTGGTGTCTGGTTCATCAGATGGCAACCACAGTTTAAGTTGGCGAGTTTACGCCCTCGTTTGTGATAAATCATTAACTATTTTACTTCGGCATACGGATGTGCATGTAACTAGTACTCCACATAACGCGTAAAAGTAGTAAATGAGGGAAATTTATCCACGTTAACAGATCAATACTTTTACGTAACTATACATAATTTCGTTTGCATTCGTAGCCGTTGGTATGAAGGATTTTGATGACGTCAAATTTAATTCCCCTTCCATGGAAAGTGAATGGCACTGCATTTGATGGTGTGGATGCAAACTCGTCAGTTTTAATGAACATTGATCTAAACATTGTAGGGCAGTACATGCCATTTGTTACTATATTTTTGGTGGCGATTGTTTTCGCAAGATACAAATAAGAAACTGAAAATTTCCCGTGTTCGGTTTTGGTAAATCGAATTGTCGAATAGAGTTTCTTCCCAAACGGGTACCTTCCTTCCTTATATTTGTGGCTGCCATTCTTTTGTATTCAGCTCGGAAGCAAAGTAGTTTCAAGTTAAGCGCACGTACACGTACACCGTCACATCCTGGACCCCACCCCCCATTCCCAGTGTCACTTTACGTGCCGTAACAGGACGAAAAAAAAAGTGAATTTCTGATGCCTTCGTAGGTTTTGCCCGCGTGTTGCACTTTTCATATTCCTGAATCGGATCGTGGATAGTTTTAGCACAAAGCAAACCACGTTTCACCAGAAGATATTTGGGCTTGGCCCAATTTCAATACTGCTTGATTTTCAATGTCTAAAATTTCAGTACTGCTTGATTTTCACTGTATATGTCGTATGTTTCGTGATTTTCACGGTTTTTTTTTTTTTTTTTTTTTTTTTTTGCTTGTTTCTCTCTACCCTCTATCTTCCTCCCACCCCCGTCTCCCTTTCTCTTCTTCCCATCTCTATTTATGCATCAGGTTCTACTGTGCACAAGTATCTAGGTAATGCAAATGTTTGACAGGAAAAAATGCTCGTTTGCTTTGTAATTAGCCTGTGGAAGGTTCTCGTTTCTTACGTCATGCTCCCAATACAGCGTCGCCTATTCGTGGGTTCAACAACTGTCTATTCGTTCACTGTCGCATGACTTGTGTATGCTTTAGAGCGGCAGCTCAAAAGACATTTTCTCGATATATAACTTGGGTCGAGACAGTACAGTATGTATGTATATATGTGTCAGTAGTTGGGCAGCAGGTCATATTTTAGGCCGATATCACTGAAATTTCTAGCAGCTTCTGCGTTCACGTTTTTTATTTTTACGCTTTATGTCCTGCTGAGTTCTCTAATTATGTGTGTATATTGTACATGTAATAGGTGTATAATACTGTGTGTATATATGTGATTTTATATATATATATATATATATATATATATATACATATATATATATACATAGTGATGGCCCTGGGAAGTGATGACCTCGCTATGGTCAAACCTTTGACGTGGGGTCAGGTAATTGGGCCCGCTGCTGCAGCTCCTCTCCTAAGCCTGGAGTCGGTCCACGTGGTGCGAAATGTCTCCCTGTCAATCTCCAGATTGCCTAAATATATATATATATATATATATATATATATATATAATAAACGTATCCGAAGTATACTTGGAAAAAACTAACGAAGTAGAGCGCTTTCGTATATTACATCCAGTGGAAAAAGTAAGTACTTTTTGCACTGAAGATGTAATGTACGAAAGCACTATGCTTCGTTAGCTTTTTTCCAAGTGGTCTACTTTGCATAAGTGAACACACGTACCCGTGTTCTTATTATCTCTAGAGCAACTTCTAGAGATTACTTACGTATATAACATCTCCAGACTAAATGAAAGATAAAATTGTTTAAATGTAAGTATCGGGTAACAACCTGATAATTTAAACACAACTGTATCTTTCATTTAGTCAGAAGATGTAATATACAAAAGTACTTGTCTACAAGTTTCTTCTGTGGTTATTTTGCATTTTCATATCACGGTGATGTGATTGCTTGCTTGCAAATTGTGATGAAGACTATTGGGGCCAAACTGATGGGGATTTGTCAACAAGAATAAAGGAACACAAAAACTCCATCAACAATACAAGTCGTCTCCGCCGTGTTCCTTCATGCCAGCTAAGAAGAGCACAGAATGGATTGGGATAATGCCGCTGTCATATGTAAACCTCATTGTAGCTTTCGTAGGAGAATTGTGGAATCTTACTTAAACATTTTCCTAACTTTAATACCTCAAAAGGTCAGTGGCCCCCAAATTGCATTATGAGTATAGCAGTCAATAAATTAATGTCAAGAGCTGTCGGACAAAATACCACAAACTGTCCATCCTTGACCCCACCACAGCAAGGGCATAACCCGAGTCACCCCCCCCCACACACACACACACAATTTTTTCCCCGTCCCCTTTTGGCCTCACTACCTCATTTATACCTGTACTCGGTCTTGTAACTATTCTGCCGAAGAGGACTACAGATGTTGGTCGAAATCTACATTTTCCTGTACTTAGATATTGTTCCGATAATGGGTTTAAAGTCGTGTGTATTATATATACACATATATGTAATGTATAAATGCATATATATGTATACATATCAATGTATACATGAGTGTATGTGCCTGTATATATGTTTTTTATATGTATATATGAATACATGCATGTGTAATTATATATATGTAAGTGTATATGTATATGTGTATAGGTATAGGTATATAAAGGTATATGTATGTGTATATATGTATACATGTATGTGTGTATGTATTTGTGTAATATATATATATATATAAAATGTATATGTGTATATGTACTGTGGGTAATGCATATGTGTATATAATGTACATATGTATGTGTAATTATGTATATGTAGTGTGTATTTGTATATATCTGGATATGTATGTGTATAAGTTTGTATATATGTGTGTATAACAAGCTTGAAATTACTCATAAGATTAACAACCTCCGTAATACTGTAGATTTCAACACCACTTGTATACAAGAGAATGTTCCCTCAATACTCAAATGTGATATATGTGTAATGTTTGTGTGTGTGTATATATATAATTATATATATTTATATAATATATTTATATATATATATAATATATATTTATATATATATATAATATATATTTATATATATATATAATATATATTTATATATATATATAATATATATTTATATATATATATAATATATATTTATATATATATATAATATATATTTATATATACAGTATATATTTATATATATATATAATATATATTTATATATATATATAATATATATTTATATATATTTATATAATATATTTATATATATATATAATATATATTTATATATATATATAATATATATTTATATATATATAAGATATAGGTATATGTTAAAATGTATATATGTGGTGTATATTTAATATATAGTATGATCTTGTACTTATGATTGGTATTGCATGGTATTTGCTCACTACGATTGGTTGCATATCCCAATGTTAGAAAATTCAGACGTCAAATCATTTGGCTACATGGATAACTGAATTTCATTTGAGCTTGTGCATAGATTTAAGTGTAAATACGCACGCGTTGTGTGCAGGCTGGTTAAGGAATTGTACAACTTATTTTCACATGTAACTCCTAAATATTTTCCATGTTCGTTTACTCCAGCGGTAACTAGACATTTTCCTAATGCAATACTTGGTCACGCAGAACTACACTGACACCATGAAATCGCTATCTACTCCATAATATATTTTGGTTAACGGTCGATAATTCTCCAAGGAGTTTCCATGCTCTTCCAGAGCTGCAAATGAGCCCCGCCATTCGGTAACCCTGTTTTCATTTATATTGTTCTCCAGTGTCGGTGGTCTGCGTTGGGTGCATGAAACGCGTGAAATAGCCCCACCATCTCGGAAAGTTCATACGTCAGAACAACCCCCACGCACCCATCCACCCACTATCCCCGGCATGCAGTGATGACGTCACGTCAGCGCCGGAGGCCGGACGTTCCAAGGGCTGTCGTTCCCCCGGGACGCCTTGGCAGTGTGGAATCAGTGGATCACTGTCACGGTGGAAGCCGCGCCGCCACGTGCTTGGTGTGTGTCAGCAGTGCTGTCTTCAGTTCGGACGCGCCTGTGCAGTGTGGTCCAAGTTATCCTGGTTCATGGCAGCAGCCCAGACCAAAACGTTGCATTACTGCCCTGTTAACGACAGTGTAACTCGTACTGAGAGATGCATAGGCGGCGTTGGTGAACCAACAAAGTCGTCTCTGCAGATACTTGGAAGACTTGTTAAAGTAAGGTTTGGAACAATTAACTTGTTAGAATTGTCTCGTTGATGGAGGATACGACGGTTATGATGTGCTCAAGTCACTTGAGGTAAGGAAATTTACCTGTTCAAATGTTGGAGAGATGTTCTATGCCTAATGAGTGTCGAATTTGCCTTGCACATTGGCAACACTGACAGGGGTGATGCGTGGTCGCAATGTAGTGTTGATGGAGCTTTGTTAGTTTGGAAGACACAACCGGTAGGTGGTGGTGCAATACGTGTGTATTGTTGGAAACGTGTATTGCAAGAATAGATGCGTTAAAAGAGGCGACATGGTATTTCATCGAACCTGAAGATAACAAAGTTGCTGAAGGTGCAGACTCCTAAGACAACACGTCAGCGATGGAGACGGGTGCTACCGACCTGCTTACAGGGCCTAACAGCTATAGGTGCCGTCATCGTACGAGAAAAATAACGCCAGTATTTGAGATTGTATTTTTAGTGTACACAAGGGTGATGGGTCTCGCCAGGGTAGTTCTTTGTTATCGGGCACGGCGACAACGCGCCACATCCGCGCTATCAAGAGTACCATGATTTGCCGTTTGCATGGTGAACCATTTCGCAGACAGGTGCACCAGTTCACAGTAAAACCAGTCTTGAGTGGTTGCCAAATCTTATCCTCGCCAACTGTGCAGGTTAACAAACAGTTGCTCGTCGCTTGGAGTATGAAACTAATGTTGAGTGTGTGCAAAGCTTTGGATATTAGACTGTGTTTTATGTGCGCGTCATTGCCAGAGCCAGCAATGCCTGAGATTTTTATTGCTGTAATGTCGTCAGTTTTCTTCCTGCTTGTTTCTCGAGCCCGCCTCGACTAGACATGTTTTTCTCCCATCCCCCCCAAATTATAATAATATAGGCATAATTCGATCAAACAGCCCGATTCACTCTGAACATGAATGACATGTCGGGAACACCACCACCGCTTACATCCACTGGAGTCATTGCAGTGTTGGTAAGACCATTTGGTATGCGCTCCTTAATATCGCACCCGCTTTTCTAATACAGAAACTGAGAACCTAATAAGACGTAAATAGGCAAAGCATGCCATTGCATATACATTCTGTATAGTTTCGGGTGTCTTGAACTTCGTTTAAATTTTGAAGGAAAAATCTATAATTTAGCTGGCAACGACCGCCATATTTCATCGGAAATGCATGAAATGTCGCCTGCCTAACTGATGTGGCTGAAATTCCTACTAGAATGGTGGCTAGCATAGTGGGCGGGTTGGCTGCCTCGCTCCCACATATGGCCCACACCCACAGTTACACACTGCCGTCCCCACCACCATAGTCTCCACTGAACTGTGAGGCAGCCAACCCCGGCCATGGACCCACGTGTTAGACTGAGGGGCCGAGTCGGGTGAACTCGCTTGTATCCAACGGGGCTTTGGGGCCCCAACGGGGGGACGGTCTGCCAGCCTGCTTGCCGCCCATTTGTTATTGGTAGTGCTGTTACTCGCACACGTAGTGATAGCTTTGCTGTTTCAGGGGTATTGTCACTACATTGAGCCATATGAAGATTATCAACAACCTTTGTCCGTACTACACTTGATGTAATAGGGGTGCTTGTTAGGGTTCTCTGTTTCGAGAGTACTTGGTGTGATAGGGGTTGGAGTGTTTTTATCATGCGTATGTGCTGTCTCATGGTATCGTCTGACACGTGAAGATTGTGACGTTTGTCTTTGGACTCGGGTTTTCACAAATCGGTGGGTTGGGTCAGGTAGGAAGTCTACCCTTCCACTTCCCCTCCCATATGCTCACCATATGCTTTGTCAGCTGGTCCACATGAGCGTGGTAGTGAGGAGTGGGGAGTGGTGCGCAAAGAGGGAGGACCACATGACCCCGTCCCTGAACATCCTACCATGAATAGGGCATTAATATTCAATGTTGAATCGGTTTGATGATGTACCTTACCAGCTTAACAGGTGGGATCACCATGAGCTAGGTTGGGTGAAACTAGCACACGGCTACATCGTGGAAATTTAATATCGGAATCGTATTAATTTGTCGCCGAAGTGCTCGTGTAGGGTGAACATGTTAGCCAACTTAGTTAACAGCTTTTACCTATTGATGGTGAAGTTACTGGAGTGGCCCACAAAGCTGCTGAACCGCCTTGTACTATTCGCACTAGTGTGACTTACAGAAGCTATTGCTCAAACAGGTCGCATCGAGTGACCTTTGGTTGCAATGTCTTCGTATGACCGTCACAGTATGCGAAAGTAAGACCTGTAGTTTCCTTTTCATCCTATCTTTCTCCCTCCAGACGCTGGTGAGCTAGAACGCTTAGGAAGTCGGCAGAAGTGCGTGTTAAACTTCCTCCTCGTCTTACTTGGTACAAACTCGTATCGATGGCATCACTGATGTATTGACAATGTGCAGCTGTAGGATGTTAATAAACGAGGGCAGTAATTCACGCCTAGATCCCATAAAAGAAACTACTATCACAGTCATGCATGTGTTTGCACAATTGCAGCAAGTATGGCCATCGCTGCGGAGACGCCCTGCTAGCCAGAACAAAATTCTCTAAGAGGGCGTTACCTTAATGAAAGACCCCTGAAATTTCTTGAGGGATGCTGGAACAGTTACGGGTGGAAGCAAGAAAGTTTGGATGGGGGAAGGACGGAGGGTGGGTGAGAAGGTATGTTTTTAGTCATGAAACGTGTCCTCACACCGCGCCATTTTGGAAAAGGGAATCTGATTGAGCGCCGGGAGATATAGATTTGATACGAGTAATCCCCCCCCCCTCCCGCCCTATGTTAACGTTTTTACAGCGGTGGCGTTCCCACGGGAATCCACCAGGCATCCCATTGAAATGTAACGACTAAAGGGTAAACTGAAAAAAGTTAAGCAAACGCGCGTATCAAACTCGGGATCTCGTAGGTATAAATTCTTTGGTCGTAATGGTTCAAGTCTACCTTTCAAAACCTAAAGAAAACCCGTACATTAATGCACAATGAACCGTTATGGATGTTTTCTAAATTATCTTTCTCCTCTTTCCAGAATGACTACGGTGACAACCACTGCCAGCCAGGAGCAGCAGTAAAAACAGGTGGAGTGACATGACATAAGCAGTGTTGCATCGTTCATCATTGATGGCGGCATCGAGCAAGACGCATGGAAATAACAGCCTAGATTTTAGTACAAGATTCACAATGTACCAACTTGAGAAAACCACACCTACGTGGACACAGATACGAGCTTGCACCGGGATAAACTTTAACTGTGTCTATAGATAATAGATGTATTTCTGTTTAAACTACGAGGGGTTGAAACGAAAAAGATGTTAGGTACATTGAGGATATATACCCTGAGTGCTACGCACGTACAACCAACGGGTGTTTCCCCCTTACGAGGGAAGTTAGGGTATATGCCTGTACGTAGCACCCATGGTTTTCTATATCCTCAATGTACCTGACTAAATAATTTTCAACTCTCAATAGTTTAAAACCTAAATACATCCATTATTTATAGATATTAAGTTAGATATCCCGGTGATATGTACCAGGAAAACTGAGGTTCCATTCGCAGATGTGAGACCAGGTGGTAACGGTTATTGGGTGGAGGATTTTGGAGTACAGTAATCTGCATTATTCTGCACAAATATACTCTTGCATCCACGACGGTGACTTACATCAGTGTTTATATATATATATATATATATATATATATATATAGTAAACCTTTGTTTAAAAATTTAAAAGGGAATCTTGTTCGTCATGTTTGTCTATATTTAACTTGGCAGTGGAATTTGATCACGCCAATTGAAGGGGTTTATCTTTGTATTAAACCTACGGTAGATTATGAAAAGCAGATGCAGATGGATCGTAGTCCGAATTTCGTGGATGGTGTGTAATCTTAAGATACTAATGGCATATTCTCAAATCATTTGACGCTTATGGACCGGTACGACCCACAAATGACCAGAGTACTGGCCATTGTTTAGATTGAGTAGATATTAGTAGGGTAGGGATGAGTGGATTTTATGCCTTTGTTTTTTGGCTACTGCCCTTGTAAGGGGGAAGCCTTTGGTGTACGTATGTATGTATGTAGAGATTAGCATGATGTACATCAAAATCAAACCAGGCATTCTTCAGTCGACGGAAACGTATAATTATACATTCTAGCAACATCTATTCACCGTGCAGCACGAACCTCTGGGTAATAGAACACTCGTTTCACATTGGCAGACATGCACTTTGCCGCAGTGTCATGACGACTGGCTGTTCCAGTTTCGAAGTTGAAGGTCTCCTGTCTTAAGTTAGATTATATGTCGGGTTGTCAGACTTTTCCTTAAATTACATATTGATTTGCTGGTGATGATGCATCGGCGTTTTCCTGTTGGTCGATTTCCTGTGACTGAAGGAGAGGGAAAATGGTTTAATTTGTTCGTTTATTCTAGTTTTCTTAAATGTGGGATAGGTCATTCATTACACAAGTCCTACTGGTCGGCATTTGGTAGGCAAATTGTCATTGATAATAGTTTTTGTTTGTTTTAGTTTTCTGACGAGGAAACTTTCTTGCAGTTACCGAAGAGACTTAGAGGTTTATACTAATCACTTCTGTTTTTGAAGTCACCATGTTGCTTTGAAATCCTGTGCATTCCAGCACTTCAACACGCATCGACGAGGAAAAGTTTTATCCAATAAGGAGCATTGAAACTGTTTCTAATGTCGTCGTCGGCGAGGAATGAACCAACACTACCGTCAGAGAACATCCCATGTTCATTGTACTTCATCAGGTGCTCGGCGGCACAGCACCCGGCATCTGTTGGAGTACAGTAGATAAGAGGATGAAAAGCAGCATAGGAAGAACAGTGATTGAAGAACATCCAACAACCTATTATTCCCGGAGATGACGTGACTGTATAGTACCTGTCGATCACTTGTATATAGTACCTGTCGATCATTTGTAAAGGCAGCAGTTTTTATTTACTCTGGTAATTGAAAGGGGAAATGAGAACGTGTCGTGTTTTTTATATTAATGTAAGCATAGTTTTTCAGAATTGTGCCCATCTTGGGATACAGACTGTCAGTGCCTGAAAACCAGAACCAAATATTTACAAGTAATCTAATTTGTTATAAAAAATCTTTGCATAGATTTTTGTAATAGTTAATTTGTTTAAATTGTGTATTCTGTAAAATAAAAAATGGCTGGACCTTGGGTAGTCTTGAGGACGTCAAAGAAAAATTTGATTTTAACTCCAGTAGTGCGTAACGTTTTACCACATATGGCAAAATCGTGGTATGCACTTAAACGCACAGGCGAGCTTTTGAAGTACGCATTGTAAAGGTCTGTTTTATTACATATCCCAGAGAATTTTATCTGGAAATATCTGGTGATTTCGTAACTTGAGCATATTTTTGTGTACAGGAGATTGCTGAGATGTTTCATAATTACTTGCTCCTTTGAAAGCCTTGCAACTTTCTACGAATGCAACTGCAAGAAACGGGGCATAGTTGAAACCCCAACATCTCGTTAAAAGACGGGTAACTGGAAACGTACACGATATTGATGTGCAAATGTAATTTTGTTTAAATGAAATGCATTTACAAAAGTTTGGTAACAAAAACAACTTTTCGGAAGGATTATGCGCCTGTAGTTCTTGGCCCAAAACCACCCAAATGAAATGGATAAAACTTCGTGTTACATTGTCTTATTTTTAACCTAGATTGAGAACTTGTCTGTCAGTAGAACGTGTACATACATGTACACACCACACACACACACACACACACACACACACACACACACACACACACAGTTATACCCAATAATCCGTATATTATTATTAGTAGTAGTACACTTGTTCATGCACACAAACACGTATATGTATAATACACAAACCATGCACAATAGATGTACACAATGTACACGCGCGCGCGCACAACGGTTACAAACGACTTACTTGTGTAGTGGTTAGTATTGAAAGCTCGACAACCTCGATACGGTCCTTAGATCGAAATATGTATGGTGCTTGAAAATTAACAGCAGTGCAAGCTGTTTCACCATGACGGGATGGTTCGTAAGGTTGCATTGTCTATATCGGTGCACGATCTTTCTATCGGGAGGGTAATAGTTAAAAGTTCAACATGTTATTCATACGTTTATGAAGTCTGAAGGCATGCGAGGGACCAGGCAGACCTTGTGTACGCTTGGAATTGGCTTGGGTTTCCAATTCGTCTTACCAGAATTGAACAGTAGGCAAGTCAAAGAATCGCTAAAATAGTTTTAAAGGGAAATTACCGTGTAATCAGTGGAATGTGTTCACTGGTTTGGAAAATATTCGCACAAGGAAAAAGTTTGCAGTTCATTGTTACCCGTGGATATGAGCGCAGTGTTTTGTCGCTGAAATGGAGGCTTAGGATTGGAATAGCAGATTGTCTTGCTCATAAGATTGCCGCAAACAATGGTAAAAGAGTATTCGTGGTGGCAGAATTTTACATTGTTATTGAAAGTTTCCATGCTCTTTCCCGAGTATGTTGGAATGGGGGGCGGGGGTCTATAAAATGACTAGGGACCCTATCACCCGCTCCTTTGGGTACGATTCAAAACAAATTGCGGAATATAACCCGTAAACTCAATTTCTGATGAACGCAAGACACCAGTTGGGGCGTTTATACTCTGAATTTGAAGACTGAAATTGAAACAAAAGTGCTGCAAGATTTACAATATCTCGTGGCTCTTATCAGATTGTATTCGGCGCTTGAAATATGTACCGTTATGGATTTTTAAACATCGTGCGTGTCCCAATATTAAAGCAAAAGTAAACTAGGTGGTTTGTAGCAGTTTGCGCGGTCGAAAGAAATTAAAATTCGAAAGTTAGGGTCAACGCGTTAGCTCACTTAAGGATTTGTATGCTTAAACTTAATTTTAAGACCTTTCACCATGGTAGTGTACTTCGTAGCCAACACAGAAGGCATCTAATTTAGATGCGAATAAAAGCTAGTGAGTGCAACGGGAGATTTGACGAATTGCAAATACCAAATTGAAGGGGAGGAGACCATAGTATGTAATCAATCTGCAGTTTCGTACAAGGAAATGTGTGTGTGAATTGAAATGGAGTGTTACGAATTAAGTTATTCTCAAAAGTGAAATGCGAGGAACTCCAATGCCCGCACGTGTCTGGCCGGAAGGCTAATATAAGATTGTTTATAACCCAGTTGTCTAGTTCAGTGGTTCTCAAACTTTACCATGCCAAGGACCCCCCCCCCCCCAGATATTTAAGTCCCATCCGAGGACCCCCAGCCAATCAAAAGTTATTATTACCATACCAAGATCCCCATTACATGATTATAATGCAGTAAATTTACTATTTGCATATTCCATCTTCAGTTCACACTTTCTGTAAGCATAGAATAAAGCTTGAATGAATATAAATATTAATTAGAAAGAAACAAATGAAATTATGCACAAAATATCGATATCACCGACACTATAATGACAATCAGTTTTGTATATTTTTATAATTATATAGTTTTTTCTGGATTTTTTTTTTTTTTTTTTTTTTTTTTCTTCATTGTGTCGCGGACCCCCTAGGACCTTCTCAGGGACCCCCAGGGGTCCGGGGACCCCAGTTTGAGAACCACTGGTCTAGTTGATAAAGAATTTTTCACCCGGTTGTGCTTAATACCCTGTGTTACAAGATGAATGGATGTGCAGACATCAGTTCAAGTCTTGCCGTAATTAGGAATGACATACTTCCAGAGGGGTCGTCAGGTTAAGTTGTGCTGCAAAATATAAAGTAGACGTGACTGGTAGCATGGTTTCCACAAGTTTAATGTAACAGGCGAGATTTGGAGATGTAGTTCTCGGGCCTCCTTTTGCTCGTCTGTTATTGGGAATACGGTTTACAGATTTGTACAAATCTGCAATTTAAAGCGTATTCTCTTCTGGCAAGCCAATGGCGTGCCAAAAGACGCTTCATTTCGCTCGTCTTTTATTGGGAATACGGTTTACAGATTTGTACAAATCTGCAATTTAAAACGTATTCTTTTCTGGCAAGCCAATGGCGTGCCAAAAGACGCTTCATTTCGCTCGTCTGTTTTGAGAATACGGTTTACAGATTTGTACAAATCTGCAATTTAAAACGTATTATTTTCTGGCAAGCCAATGACGTGCCAAAATACGTCTCTTGCCTAAGCCAGTCGACGCTTCAGAATTGCTAACAATCAACCGGGAGACGCCAGTGCTCCAAGGTCACCCAATGCCATGCGTTAATACAGTCTGCTGGTGTTGTCATGCCTCCGAGACGACGGGAAGCGACGTTCTGGCTGACGTGTGAATTAAACAGTGTTCGTTCATTCATTCCTAATGTCGACGACTGAAAAGTTAACGGACAAAGGTCGATGATTTGTAGGTGCCTGGGGAGACTTCAAACCCAAGCGAGTATTGAGGGGATGGGGTCTCGCATAAAAAGTAGTGTTGGCCTGAACAAAATACTTTAAAATGACGAGTCTTTCTTTGTGTCGAATTAAATTCGAATGTAGTACGGTTCGATTGAAAGGTTTCTGCAGGCGTAATGCTGTGTGAGCATAGTGCAGAGCTAAGATCAACGGGTATCTAAGGCCCCTTTCACACTATGCAACTAATGACCGTCACTAGTTGCCTTGTGTGTGTCTCGGGTAAACTGCAAACAACCAGTGATTGTCACAGAGTTGTGGAGTCCTTTATCATTATCTCATTAGTCGAAAGAATGGCATCAATGGAGGAGGTGCTTCTGTTGGCTTTGCTGGTCAAGAAATAGACGGTCGGTGACAGCAACTGCCGGGCAACCGCAGTGACGTAGTGTGAAAGGCTCAATTTAAAATAATGGTAGGCAACTAGTGACGGTCACTAGTTGCCTAGTGTGAAAGGGGCCTAATAGATCTAATTGTGAGGAGCCTAACCAAGGAGGAGGCGTGAGGCTACGGCCGAACCAGTTACTTTCAGCCTATGCGCTTGTATTGTTGGGGGAGGTACCAGTCACTGCTAAGAATCGAAGAGGAGTGCGGGATTCGAACCCGCCTGGCGAAGTGGAAGGATACCAGAGATATCCCTCACAGGTTGTCATGGAAGGTAATTTTTCTGCGGAAACTTGTATTTTCATATTCTTCCACTTTTTGTAATCTGCTCTGTGGACCAGTGCTTGTATAATGGGATAAATTCGTGAATTTGACAACTTGCCTTTTAACGTGTTTGAGTTTATGAACATTTTATAAGCGATCTTCAAATTGCTCGTTACCACGCGGATTTATCACCATTGCAAGATGTCGGTATGCTTTAGGTGGAAGAACGTAAATGATCATGCTATTTCAAATGGGAATGGATAGTTAATTTTATTTCGCAAAATAATGGATTAACCTTGATGTAATTTTTACACGATTTAACTGTTATATTTTTTCTCAAGTGGTAGAAATTAAATTTTCATTTATATTAA
The DNA here is from genome assembly GCF_046742065.1 of Oratosquilla oratoria. NCBI lineage: Eukaryota > Metazoa > Arthropoda > Malacostraca > Stomatopoda > Squillidae > Oratosquilla > Oratosquilla oratoria. The sequence continues at coordinate 17,907,447 of NC_134797.1, read as the reverse complement.
TAATTTGAAAAGGAATTTTGTCTTCGGCTTTATTTGGCTACAGAAACTCCTCCTCTGGACTGGTGTGTGAACGTTTGAAAGCAATGTGCGAAGTTAATGTATAACCTGTAAAGTACGTTTTTTGCGCAAGTCTTGCGTAATTTCTCTTATTTTAAAGTATTACGGCCAAGTTGAAAATCTAGCGATTTTTCTCCGTGTGCGATGTGTTTTTTAGTGTTTTAAACAATTTGAAATAAATTCCCCCTTTCAAGTGACACAGTACGAGCACCACATAATCAAAAATAGTAGTTTACAAGAACCTAAACAGTACTGTTTTTCATTATGGTGGTCGTACTGTGTCGCGTGTTTGCATTGTTTTCATTCTGCATTTGTTTTGAAACAAATAAATAGTGAATGACAAAAATATGGTTTTCTTATGGTTTAATTACCGTTTTATACACAAACTTATGGTCTCTAACGCAAAATCTTTTGGCAAGACACTACAGCAGCTTACAGGTATACAGCTGGACTGAAATTTTGCGCAGTCTAGTAAACACACACACACACACACACACACACACACACACACACACACACACTAATAGGGGGTGGATGAGGTTCACAAAACTTAACCCACCCTAATATATATATATAATTGTGTGTGTGTATAAAGAGAAAACGAAGAGCAGGAACCAAAATAATCCCCAGCCTAGCAGATAAACCATATGAGGAGAGATTGGACGCATTGGAACTGCCATTATTGGAAGAAAGGAGTAAAAATGGTGACACGATAGGTCACTGAATGGAGTGGAACGGATTTTTTTTTTTTTTTTTTGGGGGGGGGGAGGCGATACGAAGCCGTGAGATAATTGAAAGACTACTTGCCTGAAGGGTATCAAGAAATTTTTCGGTGCAGATGCGTTAACTCGTGGAATAGCCCAGAAGGCATTCTGTCAAAAATCAAGCTAATTAAAACCAAGTTTGATAAATGGAGAAAGATGGTCATATACAAAGGATTATAAAAAGAGCATACAGTCAAGAGACCTTTTGGTCCATAACTAGGTCGGATGCCAAGCTTACGACTTGTTTCCGACCACCGGCGACCAGGCTGATTTGTGCTGTTCCTCTGTTTATAAAAGTAATTTAAGACAAAAATGCAATTGGAATGAATCTCTCCCTCCTCCCCGTCATGAAGATGAATATGAAATACCCATCTGGCGCTAACCATGAGAAAGTGCCACCGTCGAAGGTAGTCTGAAACAGGTCCTAATCTTGGTGCGAATTGGGCTTAAACGAAATGAATAAACAAGTCAAAATAAATTAAAAACGTCAAAACGGGATAATTGGTTTTAGGTATTAACTCTAATGTACTTGAAGAACATTGCATATGGTTTTGGCATATCGCAGAGACGTCTTGTTTACTTCAGTGGTTCTCAAACTGTTCCGCGGAACCGGTTCCGTGAAGACCTTTCAAGGGTTCCGTGGCAAAAAAAAAAAAATCTATATTTGAACAGGAATGAATAAAATGAAATCTGCAATTGATGAAATATTTTGCATTTGAGAAGGGAGGAGATTGTACGAGTCGGCTGTATACTGTGTATGTTGGTGACGGTTATTTTGAAATCTTTTTGAGTCTCAAAATCTTTTTTTCGTTGGGGATTCCGTCGAGTACCAGCAAATATGAAAAGGTTCCGTTAGATGGAAAAGTTTGAGAACCACTGGTCTACATCAATGAATAAACGTGGTGAGGTTACCTTAGCTATCCCATAGTGATACTGTAGGTACCACAGTTAAGTGAATTAGCCCGGCGACAACTCGAATAAAATAAAACTTGTCACGTGAGCAAAGGGGACAATCGGAGTCCCTTCGCTTCCAAGTAAGTGTTGTTTTGATTAATGAAATAAACATGCTGCAACCGAAACGGAAGAAGTGCTTAAACCGTCACGGAAGTAAAGTGAGTCCGAACTGTTATTTCTAAGAAACCCAAACAGGAGAGGACAATTTTACTAAATAAATGTTAGGTCGTGAGAGGGAGAAGACAAATTAAAGAAATGAATGCAAAAACTAATAGAGGGACGTTTTAAGGGGAAATCTGATCGAGAGCCATAAACTAAAATCAATCCGGAAGGGCATAAATAGCAGAGATAAAAGAGCGTAAACACGTGCGGCAAACGTGAAATGTACAAAACACAAAGGTGCTAATCCAACAGCAGATCGAGCCTCGAATATGCAACCGTCGCCTGTGGCACAATAAATGTCAAAAATAATGGCTTTCGGAAAGTACTTGTTTTCATACATATACCAAGGCTTTTTCCCCCTTACAAGGGAGGTAGCTAAAAAGAAAAAGGTATAAAATCATTCCCACCCATTCCATCCCTAAATACACTCCTCCCCTCCACCCTCACTCTTATCTTAGCACCTCCTGGATGACGGGTCATCCCTGCACCCTGTCCACTGCCCTGGGTCAGAGGCAGTGTCGCAAGGCACAGCACATCCACAGCAAGGCCGCTTCATTAAATCGGCGACCCCCCTTAATGTAATTTGCTCGTTCGCTGAACGGGTTAGAGCGTTGATGCTTGCAGCAGAGGTTAAGGTAACAGCAGTTCGAATCCTGCTGCCAGCGAGTGTGACCAAGGATATAGTTCCACGCAACAGAGCCCTAAGTAAGGAGCACCATCCGAGCCTGATAATGGATAGTTCGCAACGTTAAACTAAATCAAGAAATTAACCGCATTTGATTTGGAAACGCTCGTGGAAGGAAGGGTGAAACTCTTACTCTGTTGGTTGTCAGGCCGGACGGCCTCTCACCGCTTTCACTATGTCTCTCCAGATGGTTCTATCCTCTGCCAATTCTTTCCAGCCCTCTCTTGGTGCCACCCTCTCCACGCCCTTCTTTACTCCATCCATCCATCTGTACCTGGGTCTCCTCACTGGTCGTCTGCCCTCTACTTCTTCCATCACCTTTGGTAGTCTGTCTGCCTCCATTCGTACGCAGTGTCCAGCCCACCTTGCTCTTCTTCCTCGTATTTCATCCTGAATGTACGGTCTGATCTCTAATTTCCCTGTTATGTCTTCGTCTCCATTTCCCTTCATCATATACTGGTCCGAGGATTCTTCTCAGGATATTGTTTGGGTAAAAGGTGGTATGATTTCCATTGGAAAAGTCTTCACAAAACCAGAAGACTTGTGCAACAGTTTGGAATCGTGGATATAATTCAGTAATGAGAATGGTATACGAAAAATTATACGGAGTGATCCAACGTGGATGGTACAAGTTACAGCAAAACCATTACTCCAACCAATTATGTGGAATCCCAACATATAAAAGGTTAAGGTGAAGACAGATGCCTCTTAATTTTAGTGCACCGATCCCTTAGAATGGGAGAAAGTTTATGTAAAATTTCTAGATGTGCTGCTTACTCCCAGTTGTGGGCAAGGTATTTTCCCTTGAAAATATGGAGTTTTCTCACGACACGTGAATTATTTTGCAGTCTTCACTCCTAGCATACACAGCTTTTAACGTAATACCTCGACACTCCCATCTATTAACTTGCACTAACCAACTTCCTCCATAGTCCAAATATACTCTCAATGGTAGAAACACTGGTGACGATATATATATATATATATATATATATATATATATATATATATATATATATATATATATATATATATATATATATATATATATATATTATATATATATATTTGTTGGAAGGGTTGGCGGTTGTGGGGACGCAATGCACCTAGGTATACATGACTCGCATTAGACCGCTGTAGAAAGAAAACGGTGGTGTAGTGTAGTATGTGTGTACTGCGAAGCCTCCCGCAAGCCTTCCTCAAGTGGCTGCGTATATTGTTCGGAGGTAAGTTTGGCCTAGGTTCGCGGCTTCCTTGTTTACGAAGGCTCAGTATCGTAAAGGTTGGTCAGGCAAACATCCAGACACAAACTATGTGTGTAGAAGACTTTTTACTCTGAATTGAATATTATTTTAGTTTTCCAAACACCAGGGATTAAAGAAATATTCGACGTACAAGATCACCAGTCTATTCTTGAACGCGCCTTGAAATTTCGAGGGTGTGTACTCCCCCCCCCCTGCTGCTCCACAGCTCAGGCATATTCACAAATATTAAGGATAATGGAACCAGTCCAAATTCTTTCAGAATAGTTTAGATGTAGAGCTTTTGAGAGGTTTGTTGTACACATTATTCTGGAGGTCCATTACAAGCATTACAAATGAATGTCAAGTATTTTTTTTACATAATTTAAAATTGTTGTACCTGTGTCTTTAGTACAAAACCGTATACTGTAGAACGTTACGACGAGGCAATTACATTGCAAGTAACTGGTGTTCACAAGTTCAATCTGTTTAAAAGAATGCTGCCAAAAGGTTCGAGTAGTGTTCACAAGCGCCAAGTTGGGAAAACCAAGGCTATGTTTACTAGGCATTACGTCGCACCTAACCTCCAACGCCACAACATGCGTCTCGTTAGTTCGCTCGATCGCATTTTGTTGTTAACAAACTTAAATGGCAGGCGAAACAAAAGCTACCTGGCGTTTTGGCACAGGATATTAGTGTTGTATGTAGCTATGTATATACCCTGTATTTTCTATCCTGAGGCTGTATTGTGCCAACCACATTTAAATATGCTTTTGACATACAGAAATCATATTTGGTCCATTTCATGGATAATATTGCAATTGACTAAGGAATTTAAGTACTTCTGAAAATATATTTTCCACCGCTTCGGCAACATTTAATGTTGTCCTTTATCATTAGGGGACGCTACCAGTTCCTTAAATATTTTATTGTTTGTAGCTTGCTGCCGTACGGAAACCATTTCCACGGAATATGAGCTAGTAGCAGCGACGATCTCAAAACAGCGAAAGCAAGTAGTCTATTACATCTTTATACACCTGAGGTATAGTATGCTGAAATGCAAACGTATACAGTGGTCTGTTTCACCGATGAAGTATTCCAGCAACAGCGTCCTTCGCATATCCAGGCAGAGGTAGTCTAATTCACCATTACTCGTTAGAACAATTATATTCACGTCTATTACACGGGAAAAAATAGTTTCATGATTTTAGTACCCAGAAATTAATCACAGGAAAGAAAGGAAAAGAGTGACTGTACAACAAAAGAGGGGTCGGTTACAATGAGTAAATAGATTAACGACTAACCTTGTCTGCAGTGTGTAAAAGCACACATCAGAAGTTTTATGAGATTAATCATCTTTAAAATGATAAAATCGAACGAAGTGGATATCAGAAAGTAGTTTTAAAAAAAGTAGAATTGTTTATGGTTTCCTATAATTACTAGGAATACAACCTTTGTTACGCCATATATGCAGGGCGTTCCTGACTGTGCAATATGTAAAGTATATTGCATATAAGATGAACCTTTTCCAACAGTTAAATTCAGAACTTGAGGTAAATTCAAGCGTACAGTGACGGCTCAGTGTGACGGTAATTATGTTGGTCCGAGTTGGCGGCGTTCGAATCCAATAACCACTAGTGACTTCGACTTACCATGAAGTACGACTACATAGGGTTTAAATAACGACCTTGGGCACGGCTGAGACTTTCCATACCTAATAGAACTGTTAAACAGGAAGTCGTTAGAGACCTTGAATATAGCACGAAAGCAAAAAGGGTGGGTTATCATTTTATTCCATGAACTCTCGGAAATAGTCCCTCGACATTATTGAAGGTAATTCATCGCTCCTCTTTAACTTAACACAAACTTTAATTATGTATTTCATTCCTCATTTGTTCGGTATCTTTGAGTGTCACTTGTTGCACTATTTGGCGCATACAGACAAAAACAAGGTCCGCAGTTGAAACGGGGACCTATGACAGTTTCAATGTGACCGTTGAAGTCAGGAGACCGTTGCGTCGTATGAGGACATGGACAGCACAACGAGTCAAGTGAAAACAAGAGATAGAAGATTTAAACCATCATTATCTTGTTCATGACTGGCGGGAGATGTCGTGTGCCATAGGAATTTAACCGAAGGTTGTTGAAATTGACGAAGCATTGTGCCAGATACTCGGAAACGTTGACTAGTTATAAAAAGAGGCTAAAAAGTATAGGAGTACCAAGTGATAATAAAGCAGATGTGATTTGGGCAGTGTGAAAGTAAATTATGATGGAGTGTGTGACCAAGTTTGTGGACTTTTTTAATTCTAGACTATAGTACTTCGCTGTTCGAAAGTGGTGCTGAGGGCTAAAGAGGACTTTGACTTCTGAACGTGGAGTATGCCTCAAGTAAGGTAAGCGTAACTTGTCATGTATTTACCCTTAGTCACAGTGTGGACCATCTACGGTATATCAGTTTGACGAAAATGAAGCAGCCGTCAAAATTGCGAGCCGCTGTAGGATTTGAGGATAACGTTTGGGATCGTTCCTTCGAGGAACGAGTACACCAAAATAATGCGGTTATTCGTTGTATACAGATCTGTATGATTTACTTGCTAATAATTAGTGAATTGGGTTGAACTACAGAAACCTAATTTGACAATATGATGCCGTGTATATATTTCGATAAACGCTAGCCAATTTGAACTGGTGAGTGATCAATTAAATTGTCCACGACCGATCGAAAATTTGTCTAAAGTGCCTTTGACAGAGTGAAATACCCAGAGCATTAGAACAAGATCAATGCGGCCGCATACCAGTTCACAATGAAACCATGATATTAATTGTGTGCATTTTGTTGCTTAAAGATAAAATATTGGAGTGTTGATTTAATATATAAGTATCATGTGGGGACCAGGAGCGGATCAAGACTTGTTTTCATCCATTTTCCTCGTATAGGTCAATAACCAGCCGGCACCCTTTTCATGCAGAACCTTCCTCGTGTCCCGATGTGTATCATTCGCCTGTGGTCGAACGAAAGCCGGCAGTTTTCAAATAGTGCACTTGCAGTTTTGCGGAACTTCGTAACGGATTTTGTGCGGATGAACCAAGAATTCCCACTGGTGGTTCTACTTTGGGTTTAGCAATTTGCATCGACTACCACTTCACACTGTCTGGGTGAACAAACGGAAGGGGTTCATGTAAAATGCATCCGATAGTCAGGGGTCTTTTAGATTCGAATCCAAACACTTCGATGGCTGATGTTCCGGAAGGGTTGGTACCCATGTGAGGAAGACGTATCTGCTAATCACATGTCCCATTCATAACACCATTTGTTGTGAATGGACACCAACAGTTTCATGGATCCCCTCTTGTATTTTCATTGCCATCTGTGCTTCTGTCAAGTTGTAGACTCTAATGATTTTGTAACAAAAGTTTTTGTACATAGAAATATTTCGGGTTATACATGTGTGTGTAATTATGATTGTAATACCTAATTGTATTTAATAAAGTATGTTACACGTGCGTGCGCGCATTTTGGTGCATGATAGCAAAAAAAAATATATATATATACATATATATATATATATATATATATATATATATATATATATATATATATAATATATATATATGTGTGTGTGTGTGTGTGTGTATTATATACATATACCGGCTTCCTTCATAAGGGAAGTAGCCATAAAACAAAGGCATAAAAAACACTCCGACCCATTCCATCCCTATCATGTTCCACTCCCCTCCACCCTCTTCCCTCCCTCTCATCTTGGCACCTCCTGGATGACGGGTCATCCCTGCGTCTCGCCCACTGCCCTGGGCCAGCAGTGTCGCAAGACACAGCACATCCACAGCAAGGCCGCTTCACAAAATCGTCGACCCCCCCCTCTCCGTCCCCTCATGCAGAAAATGAGAAGACAGGGAGATATCCCTTCGGGCTGCGTCAAATTTTTCTCACACATACTACCTCACCCCCTATTCCACCTCATGTACCTCAACATCATCCATTTTCCATTCAACCCTGTTTTCTGTCCTCTCCCGTCCTTCCTCAACAGACATCCCCTTCTTCCCCAAAGCCCCTTTTACTCCATCCATCCATCTCATCCTAGGTCAACCCCTCATGTTCACTCCCTCCACATCTGCCTTCCATACCTCTTTTACTAGTCTTCCTCATTCTTTCCATGTGTCCAAACCATCATCAACCCTATCTCCCAACTCCCTTACCACCACCGTTCTCCTCCTCACCTCATTTCTCACTCTGTCCAGCCTAGTAACCCCTACCATTCTTCTCAGACACATCTCAAACACATTCAAACTCCTCTCTTCATCTCTTATGTTCCATGTTTCTGCCCCATACAGTGCTGTTGGCATAATCACTCCTTCATACGATCTCCTCTTAGCATCCACTCCTAAATGTCTTTTTCTCATTACACCCTCCAATCCACCAAGGCACCCACTCGCCCCTCTCAATCCACATTCTATCTCCACCTCCACTCCACCTGCTACATTCGCACCCAAGTATCTAAAACCATCCACCTCCTCTAGTCGTTCTCCCCTAACGCTCACCTCCAGTCTGTCGCCACCCCTCACCCCCAGCACATCCCACCACCCCACTCCCGCCCACACCCATCTCCAACTCTTCTCCCCCACACACTCTCCCAAACTCTGTTACCAGCTTCCTCAATCCTCCTCTGTCCATTTTCCCCAACCATCATATGTATATATATATATATATATATATATATATATATATATATATATATATATATATATATAATCACGAAGAACCCACAGTCGGAATAAAAAGGAAACTTTAGAAGAATGTGTAACTTCTGAAGTTCTTTTGTCATAATTCGAGCTAACTGTATTGTAGAATTCGTGTAAGTTAGTCACGCAAGAACGTTTCTGTCTGAATCCATGCTGGCTATCATTTATCAAACAGTTACTTTCTAAATGATGTTCGATAGCATCTCTGATGATAGTTTCCATAATTTTTCCTACGATTGAAGTCAAGGTTATAGGCTTGTAGTTATTTGGTTTCGTTTTTGTCACCTTTTTTGAATATGGGAGTAACGTTAGTAAGCTTCCATTCTCTTGGGACATCTCTGGATATGATGGATTTCTTGAAAATAATTTCCAATGGAACAACAATCTCATTTTCATTTCCTTTAAGATTTTTGGATGCCAATTGTCAGGTCCTGGTGTCTTATTTAATTTTGAGTTTCTCTATACACCTTTTAATTTTTCCTTTTGTTATATTTACCGTAGTAAGTTTACCCTAGACTTTTTACAGGTTTCAGTTTGGAGTTCCCTTTGAGGTGTTTCGTTTAAGAATACTGAGTTAAAATAGTTGTTTAAAATATCGCACATTCTTTCATTTGAATATTCAAATTGACCGTCAGCAGATAATAGTGGGCCAATGTGATTCCTAATAACCTTTTTATCTCTAATGTAACTATAGAATTCTTTGGGATTATCTTTGGATTGTCAGCAAAATTCATTTCGTATTGTCGTTTTCGTTTTTTTATTGTCTTTTTAATCTCTGTATTATTACATAACTTTTGATAGTCATTAAGTGAACCCGAGCACTTGTATCTCTTATAAGCCTGTCTCTTTTTAGCAATACATTTTTCAGTTTCTTTGTCGAGCCATTTTGTGTGAGCCTGATATGGGGGGCGTCTGTCCTTAAACGGGATGCATGAATCATCTTAGTGAGCGTATTTTGAAATATTTCCCAAATCTGATCTACAGGTCTTTCGCTTAATTTTGCCTCCCAATCTATAAGCTGAAGCTCCTAACGTAGTCGTATGATCTGAGCTTTACTAAAATCGGGTATTTTAGATACACAAGTATCTATTCCAGAATTTTTTTAACAGTTTGATTCTAAGTTGTGATCGCTATTTGCAATAGTTTCACCAACTTCTACATCGGTTATCATGCTTTCACGGCTAATGATCAATAGATTGAGTAAGTTTCCATGTCTTTTGGGCTCTTTTACATGCAGTACTAAGTAATTGTCACCGAGAAAATCTATCAAACTATTACCTGTATGGCCATGTTCAAGGGTCATCCAATCAATGTCAGTAAAATTGAAATCACCCATTATCAATAATTCCCGGTTGCAGAAACTAGACAGTTCATGAAACAACAGTTTGTCGTCTGCTAATGATAATGTTTTTGGCCTATATATTACACCTACATTCATTTTTTGTCTATTCGTTAGGGTTAATTCTACCCACAAAATATCATGTGCATCCTGTTTCACTTTCTCTAGAACACAGGCATGGACATTGCTTTTAACGTACAACATAATACCCCCACCTTTCTTGTGGTTTCTGTCCTGATGAAAGTGTTTAAACCTCCCAATATTAAATTCAGCTTCAAACTCTTTACCATTAAACCATGTTTCAGTTATTCCTATCATATCGAGATTTTCGCTTTTGACATACGCCTGTATTTCTTGGAATTTATTCTTAATACTAAGAGCATTAAAGTACATGGTATTAAGAAAGTCGTGATTATTTCTTTTTGACACGTTTTGTATTTCAACATCATGCCTTACATTATAATTTTTTTCCTTATTGACGCCTTGCTCTATATTGACATTTGGTCCTTCATTGACATCCAATGCCTCATGGACATTTGACCCATCACGGACATCAGGTCCCTCACGGTCATTTGATCTCTTATTACCTTGCCCCCCTACATTACTGTGTTCCACACCAGCCACCCGCCGTTCACTGACATTCTGTCCGGCATTCCTTCCTAAAAGGATATTCTGTCCTCCACTGACATTATATTCTACCGCGATATTTTGTCCTCCACTAACATTACATACCATCATGATATTTTGTCCTTTCACATTACATTCTAATGTAATATTTCGTCATCTATCGACAATATATCCTAAAATGATATTTTGTCCTACACTGACATATTGCTCTACGTTATTGCTATACCCTACTCTTCCCCAATACACTCTATTTCCCCTTCCCTTTTAGTTTCTACCCCAAAAATGGAATTAATTCATTACAACCTCCCACAATGAGGTTTATAAGAACATCTTTGTCTCTGCGTGTATTGTGGATCCCACCAGAAGCATGAAGGTCATGATGCCTGGAAAAGATATACCAAGGATCAAGAAAGTGGTATCCCAGTTGCGTGCACAATCGTGATATCCTCTTAATGATCCCTATGGCTCTGATCCAACACGAGCCTGCATAGATCCTCGGAAGGATCCCACAGACTACGTGACGGCTTCCACGTTCCTTCATCTCCTGAAGAAGGACCTTGTAATTCCGAAAAAGTTCCTCTGGTACCCACATCCTGACTTCCCGTATGAACAATCGTAACCGTGTTCATTCGCCTTTGCTCCCTGATGGTCAGGGCACAATCGGCGATCCCACGGCCCGGTTGACATACAAGCTTGCAACGTCGTTTAGTCGTCCGCTGCAGGATGTCGTCATAGCCTCGCACCATGGATTCCCCCACCACCAAGAACTCCTGATTTTCAGCCATTTCATCCTCCAGCAGAGCAAAACGATTGGCTAAAACCAGCGGTTGCTCCGTAGGGGACCCGCTTACCGAACACGGGCTCGACAAACGGGATCCCACGGAGCGCCACTCGCTCACGGCAGTGGCAGTAGTTGAAGAGATAGTACGCTCTTTGGGTTGTGGGGAGGATTCACTCTTCTCACAGAGCGCACTCCTGAGAAGACTAATCTCCTCACACATCCTGAGAAGACTAATCTCCTCACACATCCTGAGACGGTCCTCCAGGTTCACACAACCTTCCCAAGCCATTTCGCTCCTCATTTGGCAATACAAACGGCAAAGAGAAAATATAAAACAAAAGAAACAAAAGCGGTCACCAAATAAACTAAATACACGAAGCTTTCTCTGCTTACCTTATACTATTATTCCTACCTTTGGAGTACAGTAACGGACTACTGTTTTGATCCTGAATTACTAGAACATTACACTTTATCTTATACCTGTAAATGTATAGCACTATAGGTATACAATTACAAAAACGCAACACAATCACTTGTCACTATTCGAAGATATAAACTTCATAAATAGTCAACTTAGCAAGAGGTATTTGCTAGCTGGTGTCTCGGGAAAAGACAAGTTCTCAAGCTGAGGTCATGGAGCAGACTGAAGTTCTCAAGGTATTTTCCCCACTACAAGGGAGGTAGCCGAAAAACAGACATAAAACCACTCCCACCCATCCCATCTTCACATGCTCCTCTCCTGTCCATCCCCTCCCTACCTTTTATTCTCCATTCACCCCTATCTTCTGTCTTTTCCCGTCCTTCCTCAGCAGACATTCCCCTCTTTTCCAATGGCCCTTTTACCCCATCCATTTCATCCTTGGTCGCCCCCTCATGTTTACTCCTTCCTCTGCCTTCCACACCTCTTTTACTAATCTTCACTCATTCTTTCCCTATGTCCAAACCATCCCAATACTCTTTCATCAACCCTATCTCCCAACTCCCTTTCCACCCCCGGTCTCCTCACCTCGTTTCTCACTCTATCCAGCCTAGTAACCCCTATCATATTTTTAAGGTTTATCATCTCAAACATATTCAAATTCCTCTCTTCCTCTCATATGTTCCATGTTTCTGCCCCATACAGTGTTGTCGGCACACCCACTCCTTTATACAATCTCCTCTTAACATCCTTTCGTACATGTCTATTTCTCATTACACTTTTTAATCCCCCAAGGCATTTACTTGTTTCTCTCAATCTACACTCGACTTCCACCTCCATTCTTCTCTTTCCCTCCACATTCACACCAAAGTATTTAAAACTTTCTATTTCCTCCAGTCTCTCTCCCGTAATACTCACTTCCAGTCTGCTGCCATTTTCTTCCCTTGTACATCTCATCACCTTTTACCCACATTTATCTTCAACTTACATCTTTCGCACACATTCCCAAACTCTGTCACTAACTTCCTCAATCCATACTTTGATCCTGCTAAAAACGCAGTGTCGTCAGCAAACAACAACTGGCTTATCTCCCACTTTTCTTCATTATCTTTAACCATCTCCAATCCCCTACCCATTACCCCTGCATTTACGCCTTGCACCACCTTATCCATGCATAAATTGATCAACCAAGGCGATATAAGACATCCTTGGCGAAGTCCCACCTTTACCTCAAAACACTCCCTCTCTCCATTTCTGATTCTAACACAAGCTCTACTATTCTCGTAAATTTTTTTGACTGCTCTTAAAACCTTTCCTCCTATTCCATATTGTAATACTCCCATAGTGCCTTCCTGTGATAAGCCAAATCCATAAAGGCCTAAAAATATCCATACCTTTTCCTAGAACATTTTCACATATATGTCTTACCACAAAAATCTGATACACGCAACCCCTACCTGTCATAAATCCACACTGTTCCTTACCAATTACTCCCTCAGTTCCTCTCCTAATCCTCTCAAGATCCATAAACCTTCCCAATTACACTTAACAAACTGATCCCTATGAAACTACTTCACTCACATTTGTCCCCTTTTCCCACGTAAAGTGGAACTATACATGCACTCCTACAGTTCCCCGGCACTCTACCCTCTCTTAAACATTAAACAACCCCACCAGCCAGTCTACCATCACTGTACCTCTTTATATATATATATATATATATATATATATATATATATATATATATATATAATATATATATATATAATATATATATATATATATATATATATATATATATATATATATATATATATATATATATAAAGAGAGAGAGATAGAGATATTCTGCATGACACCCATCCAACCCGGGTGCCTTACCTGCTCTCATCATGCATCTTAATAACTGCCTTCACTTCATCTTTCCTTATTTTTCCTACATTTTCCTCACTCATCATAGTCATTTTCTTAGCGCTTCCCACTGCAACTACCTTCCCCTCTCTTCACATTTAGAAGTTCCCTAAAATACTCTGCTCATCTTCCTCCTACTGCAACCTCTTACATTACCTCTCCACCTTTCCCTTCTCTACTTGATTTGCCTCCTCTTAATTTCTTTCCAAAACATCTTTTTATTACTTTCAAAATTTTCACACCTCTCCTCTTTGCCTTTTTAATCTTATGCTTTACTTCTCTTCCCTTTTCTTTGTAGTTCTCATATGATTCGTCCTTTTTTGTAACCAATCTGTGAATGCTCATTTAATTTCTGCAACCATGTTTGCTTCTGTTTCCTCCTGTCCTCCTTGTTCCACACCTCCATCTTTGCACTCCTTGTGATCCCCTCCTTAAACCATTCCTATTCCTCCTCCACTCCCAGTCCTACTCTATCCTTCACTCCCTCCCACTCCTACTCCTCTCTCTGCTTCTTGTACTCCTGTTCTTTCTCATTTAAGCAGTTCACTGATGCACATCCCTACCTTCTGTTCTTTTCCTCTTTCTCCCCCTATCCTCCACTCTCAACTTACCTTCCACCAAAAAATGATCTGATATTTCCCCCACTCTCTCCCCCTAGGATATGTGTACTCTTCCTATTATTCTCTTGGTTACCACTTTATACTCCATTAACGCTGTACCACCCTTCCATCCACGACCCTCTCCCATGTGCTTGACTTTCTTCCCTAAACACTGTATTTATTATCACCAACTCTCTTTCCAGACACATTTCCACCATCATCTCTCTACTACGATTTTTTACTTTGAACTCCACACTTCCCAACCACTCCGTCTATTGGTTCATTTCCTACCCTTGCATTAAGGTCTCCCAATACCACTACATTGACATTTCTCCCTAAACCCTCTATTATGCACTCGTTTAAATATATCCAAAAAGTCTCTTTTTTTCCCTTTACACTCTTCTCACTACCAGGCCCATATGCACTTACAAAAACCGACATCTCCCTTCCCAGTTTCACTTTCATCCACATTAACCTTGAAGAAACCTTCCACTCCACCGCACGCTTACCTATCTCTTCACTTACTTGTATAGCCACCTCTTCTCTCCCTCATCCTCTCTTCACTCTTGAGCCTCCCAACTACACCCCCAAACTCCCCAAACTCAAACTCGCCCCTCCCTTTCAACCTAGTTTCACTTAGTGCCCACATATCCATCTCACAAACATACTACCTGTCTCTTCCCTTTTACTCTCATCTGCACCACATCCGCGCACATTAAAAGACCCAAACCTTAGGGTACTGGCTGGAAAACTCCCAGAGCCACTTATGCATTTACTTCTTTTAGGAATGTCCCCTTTGGGGCTACAGGGAGGATGAGTAGTCCTATCCCCGTCCCGTTTTGTCGCCTTATACGACTCAAGTGGAAATACAGGGTGGCGGTATTTCCCCCCCCCCCACCACAGGGTTCGGCGAAATGAGAAAATGAACATATATATATATATATATATATGTGTGTGTATACATATACATATACAAACATATATATATATATATATGTATATACATATATGTATACATACACATATATATATATATCTATATATACACACACACACACACACACATATATATATATATATATATATATATATATATATATATATATATACACATATATTTTGCTGGTAACCACTAAGGAAATCGGAAGAAAACAATAATTCCCAAGCGCTTTCGTGTAATTCACATCTTCAGGGGAATACATATGTGAATTACACGAAAGCGCTTGGGAATTACTGTTTTCTTCCGATTTCCTTAGTGGTTACCAGCAAAATTTGTGGATCACGTGTTGTTTTTAGTGATCTTTCTGCATATATACATATATATATATATAATATATAATATATATGTATATATATATATATATATATATATATATATATATATATATACAAGGTAACAAAATATTAAGAAAACAGCAAAAGCTATCGACGAAATGTTTGAAGGATATACAGAAGTATATTTTTCCTTATTTGCGCATCATTTTGTAGACTAATTTAGAAGAATTTATTCATGTAAAAACAGTTTTAAACAAAATGTGATAGCGGGAAAAGGATTGGAATTAACGAACATAACACCAATCTTGGATATAAATACGTAATTACTTCTCGGCGTTGGTAAGCGTGAAATGAATCTTTTGGATGAAACTTAAAGAAGTGGTGGCGTGGGATGTCTTGTAAAAATCGAGGGATTTAGATTATGTAAAATAATAAAATTTGAGAGTATAGATAATGGACTTGGGAAAACAGTCAAGCGAAAGAACGCTTGTGAGAAAAATATTAATTTAGCAATTTGAGAGGCGCATATGAAGAACGATAAATTGTGAAGAATAATACTGCTACTTAAGCTGAAAAGAGAATAATACAGGATTATTCAAGAACTAAGAGGTTATTAGGAAATGAATGATGAAGATAAAGTAATTTTTTAAGCAGCAAAATAAAGAAAACAGGAAAATGTAAAGAAGGTAAATACAAGGAAATTGGGACGTAGTTTACTCCTGGAGTGGAAAAAGGAACTCGTTACAGCTAGACTACGAAAAAAAAAGGAAATTGTACTGATGATTATGGATAATGGTTGTAAAATGTAGGACGAGTACATAGATTGACAGATTGGAAAAAGTACAACGGCGAGCCACAAAACTGATTCCAAATATCAAAAATAAATCATACGAAAATCGACTAAAGCACATGAATCTGTTTTCCCTAAAAAAGCGTAGACTCAGAGGTGACTTGATACAGGTCTTTAAGATTTTAAAGGGAATTGACAACATCAAAAGTGACAAAATTTTCACATTGAATGAGAATCAGACAAGAAACAATGGTCTCAAACTGTCCGGAAATAGATTCAATTTGGAAGTAGGTAGAAACAACTTTGCCAACCGTGTAGTTAATGAATGGAATAAACTTCCTGCACAGGTAGTGCAATGTAGTTCAGTTCGAAGCTTTAAGAGTCATTTAGATAAATACCTAAGTAAGATGCTGTAATGATTATAATCTATCTTATACTATTTGTTTTTTTGTTATCATTTGTCTGTCTGATTTTCATTTATCATTAGTTATATGTCAATTTATTATTTACTATTTACCTGTTTGTTTATTATTTTAACTATACCTATGCATTTATTTATGTATTTTATTTGTTATTTACATTATTATAGTTTTTATTTATTATTTTATTATTATGATTTTTTTTTTTTTCCATCCGACCTAGATATGGATCAAAAGGTCTCCTGTCGGCATGCTCCGCCTTTGTAATCCTTTGTAATTAGGTAAGGATATGCAAGGGACATGGCCAATGAACATAGAATTTGAAGAATAAGCACACAGCATATGTACTACTTTGCATAAATATGATAAATCACACCTAGAAACTAAAACAAATTCCCTTTTTTTCATTTGCCCCATTACTTGAAGATACCATGCTGGTTTTTATCTCAACTTTCCCCCATTATCCATCGTCTGTAGAAAACTTGTCGCCAGCGCCATCTTCCGCTGATGACGTAGGGCATTGTACTGTTGACCATGGCGGACTCGATACAAACAGAATATACCTCGGGGAGTAATAATTAAAATTCTTTTACTTCGAGCGAAAGTAAAAACCTGAATCGGTTGATTTCACAGGGTGTCACGTCATTAGCGTGGATAGAATCCTGTGGGTGTGCTGTGTCACGCCCTTATTTGAGTAAAGTTTGTCACGCCTTGCGTGAATATGATGTAATTTGTATTGTATATCATAATATTAATGTGTGTTTCTTTAAATATTAAGCATTGCGCAATCCCCGTCGGTTGGAGAGCTCATTACATATTGTTAGGTGACACCTAGCTGAGAAACGTAACATAATTTGGCGGGAAAGCTCACTTTGCTTTCCCATTGACTGAAGATCTTTGAACTACCACTTTACTTACGTTTTGTCACTTCGGCTCCCATTCCCGGGCATAAAAGAGCGAAGCAGAGAGCGACCCGGGAAGAGACCAGAGAAACACAGAGAAGATTCAATAAGAGTAGCAGTGAGAGATCCAGAACGCGAAAAAAAAAAACAATAATACAAGAAAATAAGCAGACGCCCATGGCCCATCTGAATCTACGTAGAAATTATTCTACATTCGTCGATTACGACAAATATGTCAAACAAATCCCACTTTTTAACAGTGTGCTCATCAATGCATATAAACGAAAACTAACTTTCGTGCTTTACGAATCTGGCAATTTTTTTTATCACTTCATGTACTTGAACATTATTACAACGGCAATTACAATTACAATTAAAATAATAAACATTTGCGAAAGATTCACAGCGCAGTTCTGCACGTCTTATGCACTGCAAATGCACAAACCAATGGCTGCTTTGTTTTTAGATTTACGGCATTACGTCATCAACATGGCGACCATTATTCCCAACTTTTGTAGCAGACGACTCGTTTAGGTGAAAAAAAAAACTATAAAAACGTAAGAAAACTCCAGGACAACAGAAAATCAAATTCAATCTATAAGTCAACTAGGAAAATTTGGGTTTGAAAATTCTGTTATGCTTATCCTTTGAATCTCGAAACACAGTAAATAAAATAGTGGGAGATGGAAATTGTGCACGTATACGCCAGGATGCATCAGAAGAAAGAGAAAAAGTAAATGAAACCAAAAGAAGAATAGCTTAAGATAATTTTTATACTGGAGAACGAAAGACCAGAATTTGTGAGAGTGGTATCAAAATACGGAATCGGAGTCATTGAAAGAAAATTTGTGTTTGTGAGTGGCATAATTTAATGGAGCCGGAATTATATCAGCTAGGTTAGATATTTTTTTAAGGGAGGAACAATTGGATATAATGTATTTGTTAAGACTAAGCTGAATAGAAATCATGTCTTAGTGAGAGATGGAAACTGCAGTTTATGATCAAGGGGTAGAAAAGAAAAATGAGAAGTTGTGAATATAGCAGTAGAAATATAAAGGTGATTGAAATGGTGCTGAGAGAAGGAAAGACTGAAATAATGAAAATGAAAACAGCAATAGAAGGAGGCTGCAACAGTTTGCAGTAGCCCCTAAAATAAGATCGTGATGCGTGACCGAACACATAGTTACTGTTGGACTCTGCAGTGCACCCGAGAAATTTTCACTGTGAGGAAGTGAATAGAGAGAAGTGGGAAACGACAGTAAGGGGAGAATTGCAGGCTAATACACTGTTAGATATAACAATGAACACTAACGGCCCAATGGATTAACGAACTTATTGTGTGTCAGTAGAAGGAAAAGTGCCCAAAATTTGGAAAAAGGTTGATGTGGTTCCAATTATATTATCAAAGGAGGGGGAGTAGCGTTTAAGTTAGTGTTATTGACCAGCATGGTATCCAAATTGTTTTAGAGTTCTGAAAGACTTGTGGACGAAGTATTTGGAGAAATATCATGTCTATCAATTCTGTAAAATTTCGTTCAAGAGCAGTTGTTAGGCTGCAGGAAAAAGATTTTTGGGTGTACTGTGTGTATTTGGATTTGGAGAATTTTTTTTGACAAAGTACTTCACAGAAGATTAATGTGGAAATGAACACATAGGGATCGATACGAGACTGGAATATATGAAGGATTTCCTAAAATATACTCGAGAGCAACTATGAAGACTAAGATTTCAGATGAAAGAGAAATGACTAATGGAACCCCACAAGCCTCACCTCTGACTTCCGTAATCTCTCTAATATACGTCAACGTGATGTAGCAAATGGCTACACCAACTTATTTGCAGACGAGGGCAAGATCATGAAAAGAGTAGATGACCAAGAAAAATGTAACGTCAAGATTTATACGAGCCAGGCTCAATTTACCCAAATAAAGAATGCGAAATTTTGGAAATAGGTATTAGTAAGAAGAGAGCATCATGAAGGTACGCAATGGAAAATAAAACTCTAAACAAAACGATGGAAGAAAGGTATCCGCGAGTTGACTGTCAGACTGTCATCGACTGAGTAGGTGGTGGTGGGCGTCTAGTTAAGATGATAATGTTCACCAACCTACAATACATTCGAACTATTGGCCACTTATGATCGCCTGGTGACGGACCGCCATTGACTGTTCACTTATGAAAAGCGACTAGTCTTATCGTCTTTCCGACAGACTGAAGATTAG
>NC_134797.1:17862540-17882540 GCF_046742065.1 Oratosquilla oratoria | reverse complement strand
GAGCTTTTGAACAATAGTTGTCCCAGTTTTGCTCTTTAAAGAATAATGGTCCCATGTAAGGAAACAAGAAAAAAAAAATGCTTAGGTTAGGTTATGTAGACCTCTTGAACAATAGACCTTCCAGTTTTGCCCCTTTTGAAGAATACTAACCCCAAATCAAATGGTATTCCATTCTTCAAAAGCTCCAATATGAATAGCAGGTAGATTATATTAATCCGTTCATGGCATAACACCTCACGCCTCTCCTAGAACCTCCACCCTTGGTTGGGAAGCACTACGCAACGGAGACGGCATGGGTACGTAAAAAAAAAAAAAAAAAAAAAAAAAAAAAAAAAAAAAAAAAAAAAAAAAAAAAAAAAAAAAAAAAAAAAAAAAAAAAAAAAAAAAAAAAAAAAAAAAAAAAAAACGAAACTGTCGAAGGACGTATATGGTCTGGGGGCATAACAACATAAGAATGAAGGAGACTGCAAGAGACCATAAGGCCTACACTAGGCAAAGGAAGAGTATATTTTCAGGGCACAAGGAAATAGGGTAGTGGATACATTAAAAAGATGCCAGGTGGATATTATGTAGGGGCGAGAGTAGATCATAAGAGCGAAGTGGATCCAAACTTGAGGAAAACGGAACGTGGAGGGTAGGATACACCAGAGTCAGACAGGGATGGGAAGAGGGTAGACGGGGGGGGGGGGGGATTTGAGATAAGGATAAAGATTTCAGCCTTTGTGACTACGGTGCCTTAATTCGACTCGGTAAGGTATGGTATGGATAGTGCGAAATGCATCTGGATTGTTGAGTATGTTAGCAAGGTTGAAGTTGTGATTGAAGTCTGGAACATATGTAATCAGTTCGACCATACCAATTAGGTGCTAGTATGAAAAAGCGACGCTGGTACCCTGAACGCCTGATGTCCACCGTTGCAGAAAAGGGTTGGGAAGCCATCAAAATGAGACTTGAAGAGCCTTGAACTTCCCAAGGATCGAATCTGGGCCTTCAGCCTTCGTGGCAAGGACACTACCCACGGGTCCACGCAGGCTTCTATATAACAATTATGTAGGTATGTACGTATAAATATAGTTTGTTATTCACAAGGGGTGTCAGTGACCAAGATAACACGGGGGGGGGGGTTGTCAATGGAATGCCGAGCCGGCGGAAAGATTCATTCCAACTTCGTTTGCCCATATGTGGGATCGCTTTCTTTTCCAGTGAGAATGGTGTAGGCTACCCCCGCAAAGGGGGAAAAGCGTTGCGATATTTCCTTGAAAGCTATTCGAATAGCGACTGCCGGTGACTGCCACTTGCCCCAAAGATCCTAGCATAGAGGGCAAAGGATGTAGCTAAGCGCCTCCTGGCGGAAGCATCCCACCACCTTTAATCTAACTGCTCGTGGTGGAGCCCCATGGGTTTGCTGCCAGCCAGGCCCTCCTGTCCAGATGCAGTATCGATACTGCCCTTCTCTCCCTGCGCTCTAGTCCTGAGCAGACACCGGAGGCCCGCCCACGTCCCATTTAAGGGATTCCGTAATGCGCTTAATTAATTGGCCATCTTTATTAGTACGTTAATGCATGTGACAGATTGTACGAAAACACGCATTCTGTTTTGGTACTTCCTGCTGTTTGGAAGCAGTGATTACCGAAAATATCCAAATGGGGAAGGCCTGGGTGTCAAAATATGGCGAACGTACTTCTCGATTTTGCCTTTCTCGGTCTGTGCTCAACGTTCTTCGTCTATTCAAACCGTCCTCGTTGCCGCTTTCCTCTCAGTCTCCTTCCCGGAGATGTCGCCGCCGCCGCCGCCGCCTCCTCTGCTGCTGCTATTCCTGACATTTCCGGCCAGGTCTGTCTGTCTGTCTGTTCGTCTGGCTGGTTGGCTGGCTGGCTGGCTCTTTGTCCATGTAATGCAGCAGCGCCTGACAAGGCCGCACGCACGCACGCACCAGCAGCGATGGCGTCTGTCGTTGTAGACTCCCCGTCACACGTGCGTAGGAGCGCCGTGGCTCGTTGAGATTAGAATTTGCTTTGCACACAGGGAAGGCAAAAGCGACCACTTTGACAGCAGATGGAAACCCCCCTCCCTCAGGAAGGTCCTCACCTCCGTTTGTCAGACACCTACCCTGTGACGGAAGTATGGACTGTGGGTTAGCTGAGCACAGAGGGTAAATTTCCGTCGACTCTGTTTTCCGCATGACCTTGGTATGTTCCTGCCCTTATGCTTTCCGGTGGTCGAAGCCATCTCCGATTCTCCCTCATCCAACGTGGAGGTAGTCCATCTTTCAAAATTAGTAAAAGCAAGTTCAACCGGCAGATCATCACCACCAGGGTCATGGCTCGAAGATACATGGCAAAAGAACTTGACAAGAAACTAGATTTTAACTGTAAATAATTACTTTGGACGCAGCGTTAATTTACTAAATAGAAATCCGAGTTGTGTGGAGTTTTTACTTAACCAATTGTAAAGACAAATCTTACGGTAGTTGTGGAGATGCGTTCTGGGGTGTCAATTATTGATTAATTAATTAATTTATAATTTATTCATTTATTTTTCAGGAGGATTGGTGCTTGAGGTTAGGGGATAGAATAGCTATTGATAGGTAAGATTTCACGGAAATAAAACGAAACTGTTTGGAGTTTCTGATCAATTTTCGTCAAATGCATCAAAGGTACACACGCGCGCACGCACACACACACACACACACACGCACACGCACACACGCGCACACACACACACGCACACACACATACGGTATACACACACACACACACACCGCGGCGCGGTGGGCTAAGGGTTGCACCTGGTATCTTATTGCCTCGTTCGAATCCTCACCAGCCCCCCCCCCCACACACAGGAATACAAGCTCTCTCTCTCTCTCTCTCTCTCTCGCTGTTGTAGTGGCATCGAGTACGATTGCCAACTAAGCGATCTTGAGTTCAGTTTCCGCCCGGGGCTGAAAAGCACCATAACACGGCAATCCGGCACTATGTTGGACAAAGCGATGTGTGTGTGTGTGTGTGTGTGTGTGTGTGTGTGTGTGCAAGGTCACAACATTACCCATAGTTATGGCCATATTTGAGCTCGGTTCTTATCTGGGAGGGTAATCGAGACCAACACTTATTCCAAAACTGTGGTGAAACACACACACAAACACACACACACACACACATACACACACACACACACACACACACACACACATATATATATGTGTGTGTGTGTGTGTGTAACTCGCTGGTGGCATAATCGGTAGTGTGCTGGTCTCGCATTCGCCTAGTTGCAGGTTCAAATCCTGCACTCCTTTTCGATTCCCAGCAGTGACAGTTACCTGCCCCAACATTCCAAGCGCATAGGGCAAAGGTGATGGCTTTCGGCAGGAGCTAAGCGTTTCCTGGCGTAGACTCCTCACCTTCTCCGTGTAGGGAGTGCGAGTTTCTGTAATGCATCAGTTCTTGTCGACAGTCCGTGATTGTTCCATGAAGCACATGCACCATCCCTTGTGGAGTTTTTCTGTTCTTACTGCTGGAGTTTCCTTGCCGGCCTCAATACTCCAAGCGCATAGAACATAAGAACACAAGAATGAAGGAGACTGCAAGAGACCATTAGGCCTACACTAGGCAGTTCCATGTCCATTACCACCTGCCATCCCCATCCATGAAGTTGTCTGACCGTTTCTTAAAACAACCGATAGTTTCAGTGCTCACTACATGGTTACTATGTCTAATCCATTCGTTGACCACCCTATTAGTAAACCAATTCTTGCCCATTTCCTTCTTAAATCTAAAATTGTCCAATTTAAATTCATTACTGCGAGTCCTGCCCTGTTGTCATGACCTTGTTTGCGTTATCCTTTGATCCACTTGAACATCTCTATTATGTAGATCACCCCGCACTCTGCGTCTTTCCAGAGAGTGTAAGTTAAGATGCCTAAGCCTCTTAAGGTAAATTTCTGAGCCCATGTATCATTTTAGTCATTCTCCTTTGTACTGATTCTAGTGAATTTATGTTCATTCTATAAGACGGAGACAAAACTGGACCGCATAGTCAAGGATGGGTCTAACGCTAGATAGAGTGTGATAATTACCTCTGCACTTCTATTCGTAACCATCCTAGCAATGAAACCTAATGCTACGTTAGGTTTATTCCTGGCGCTAATGCACTGTTTCCTAGATTTAAGGTCAGAACACACTAGAACTCTCAAGTCTCTCTCGCACTCAGTTTTCTCTAAAAACGTATTATCTAAGGTATATCTATTTTCAGGGCTGTGTTTAACACGCTGCACTTTGAAATATTGAAGTTCATCTGCTATTTCACCGACCATGCGAACAATTTGTTAAGATCGTCCTGTAGAATCTCGGCGTCGTCTCCTGTCTTAATTTGGCGTCCTATTTAATTTTCGTCCACAATTTTTTCTAACATTACTATTAATCCCATTGTTCAAGTCGTTTATGTACATAATGAACAATAAGGGACCCAAAACCGAGCCCTGGGGAACTCCACTAGAAACATTACCCCCCAATTGGATTTTACACCATTTATAGTGACCCGCTGTTTTCTGTCAATAATCCAACCTCTAATCCATTCTAACACTTTTCCTCCCGTGCTATGGGGTTTGATTTTATTTTGTAGTCTCTGGTGGGGCACCTTGTTGAACGCAAAGTGACGGTTTCGGCAGCAGCTGCGCGTCTCCTGGCGTGTGCTCCTCACCACCACCTTCAACAAGGATATGCGTATCCGTGTCAGACGGGCCTTATTTTTATGTCTTGGTCACAGTTCACTACCTTGAGCATCATAACATCACCCAAAAAGGATTTTATTTTATTTGTTTATTCATTTGTTCATTTGATTATTTGTGTGTTTATTTATTTATTCAATTATTTGTGTGTTTATTTGTATATTCGTCTTAATGATTCAATATCTGCAGTGTCTCCTACAATTGATTACAAGTCTTGTACTGCTGTTGTAAAGACAGGTTTTAACATATTTACGGATGTAATGGACAAAAACAATTTTGATTAAGGAATTTGAAAAAAAATTACCATTTAGCAGCAAAAATAAACGACTAATGTTGAGTGTAGTGAAATGGCTAAAAACGCAGAACGTATTGAGGTTTCAGCTGTTCATCTTTCAAAATATTGTTGCAGACAACAGCCTAGTGCAAGAATGGGCATAACCAGTTAAATCTTTTATACAAATTTTCTCGCGTGCCAACGGAGTAAAATTATTATAGGCCTACTGTGTATAATAGTATGGGTCCCTTTCCTTCACCTCGTACAAGGCCCCTAACCTGCCGTCCTGTGCAAGATGCTGTCACCAGTGGTCATGCAAACGAAGTTGTAGATTTATTGGTAATTTTTTCAGGTGAGCTCTGAGTTTGGCGTGCCGGAAAGAAGTCGTTAGTGTGCCACGTTTTGCACGCGTGCCAAGGGTTGCCCACCTCTGGCTCATTGGAAGTACCCCCCCTAGCCATTGCCAGCATCTCGCTGTGTACGGTAACATTGTTCGTTTTCATTTTCGTCTTTCAACAGTACCGTGATTGGAATCTCGAGACGTTTTGCATTTTAGCTCCTCCCCTTTTTGCAGCCGTCACCTGGCGACCGAGCCTTTTCAACCGTGTTGCATCCAAAGTGTAGAAAGCGTAATATTTCATGGTCGCTAAGATGATGAAGTTATTAAAGTGATAACGCATACAATAATTTAAATAAAGTGACTATCGGTCCCTTTCGATTTTCTAGACTGATCATGCATTTCCTGCATAACCTAAAAAGAAGACAGATAACAGCAGTGATGGTAACATGATACTCTTTCCTTCATTCCGGATTCAACTTGAATCTGTCTCCTTTAATCGGCTGTTTCACCATGCCATAATCAATTCTTATTTATGGTGGGAAATGACGACGCGACAGCCTGTAGCTTCACGTCTCCATCTTCAGGCTTGACAAGCACCAAAACGGCCTACCGATCCATCTTCACCATCTCTGGACTGATATAACTTATTTGGTGCAGCCACATGCCCTGGCGCCGCACCCTTGTCAGATCAGGTTTTAGAAATTAGAAGGCAGAGGAGGATGTGCGAACCTCTATCCCCTTTGATCACCAGCTAATGTGGGGCAGCAACAGAAATGGGGTTTGAAGGCATGCGGGAGTTAGCTTTCAACGCAATAAACGAGGAAAGATCAGGCCGTGCATGTTGTGTCTAATGGGAGGGTTGGAACAAGCTCATGAAGTAAGAAAGGTATGCGCCTGTAGAATCAATTGAGATGTGTGGAGTGTACCGAAAATTTCCACCGTGCATCATGCTTCACCGTCTGCAAGCCATGGCGACATGACGTCATCGAGCGCTCAGTACCTTTTCTTAGGTTAACGGTAGGCCTAATCTGCTAAAATGGGGTCCTCAGCTCCTCAAATAGATCTTAAGTCGTTTTATCCTGTTACACGGTGGCTGAGTAGGTCCAGCATCCGTTCTCTTCCCTTGGGCGTGTTGGTAGTGGAAGCCTACCTGCCCAGAATTGGGGCAAAACCAATGGTACCGGTACATTGAATATTCTTTACATTTCCCAGTGCACGATAATATTATTGAAAACAGGCGATCAAAGGGTTACCTACACCCAGAGCAATTAAAGTTCTCAATAGATTACAGCCTGAACCGAGTTTAAAAGAGAAAAGAGAAAGAAGGAATAATGTGAATCTGAACCAAGCAAATGTTGCATCAGGTAGGCTACCATACTCCTTGCCCAGTCTCCTCTGGCGCGGATTCAAACCTCAGCCCATCATTCAGTTAACCCCAAGACGACGGCCATCGTTCTCGTAGATTCATTATGGTTACCGCCAGATGATTTTTTTGGGGTCTTGGGAACTTCCCCACTCTCCCTGTTGTTGTAAGATGGACATCGATGAACTTTAAGACGACGGGGGATTCGTCGTATCTGCCTCAGATGATTCAGCCAGAGGAAATCTCCCGACATATAAAAGGTTGATGAAAAACCCAGTTGGTCATGTCCCATTACCCACTCTCTCCTTTAATTTGTCGTCCGAGAGCTCAGCTGTCCTAACTAGAAGTCCTAAGTCTTTTTGAGACTCTCAGCCATCCAGTTTCTTCTAAATCCGCCCATGTTCAAGTCTCCCTCTTCACATGAACAAATCACTCATACCAACAGTCGAACTGTACATTTTTATCATCATTATTATTATTATTATTGTTGCAATTTATTTTTTTACTATTATAAGAAATTAATATTCAGGGGTGAATGCTAAGAGAAGGCTGTATAAAGGAATGATTGTACCCACGACGCTGCAGAAGCGGAGATATGGGATACAAGGTAGGAAGTGTGAATGTTTTTGAAATGAAGTGCCACAGAACGAGCAGGGGTGGAGAGTCGCCAGATAGATTAAGACAAAAAGTTCTCAGGTGGTTTGGGCACGTGGAAAGAATGAACGAGGGAGGACTAGCTATCAAAGACGGTATGGGAATCAAAGGTGGATGGAGTGAGTTTGAGAGGAAGACTGAGTATAAAGTGAATGGATGGATGGGCTGCTGACTGGGACCTTGGGTGCACGGAGGATGTCTGCTAAACAGGGAAGAGAGAGTTCAAAAGACAGGAGATTGTGAATAGCTGAAAGAATAACGCAGTCCGAAGGGATGTTCCTCTCATTTGCTTCATAAATCATCCGGCGTTGAAGAGGAGGTGGGTGGGGGGGGGTCTGTTCGTGAGGGTAAATAAAACCCTTAAGATACATTCAACGACAAAACTATGTTCCAAAAAACATTGTCTGCGAGAACTCCGCCTAGGAGGCTTGCAGTGTACAGACTGGTCGCACTTCGCTCTAGGGCAGTGATCGGCAACCTGCGGCTTTTTCAGGACACTTTTGTGACTCCAGAAGCTTCTTACAAAATAATAATACCATGAAAACGAAGACGTCATATTGTAAAAAATTGTAAAATATTTTAGGCAAAATTATATATATATATATATATATATATATATATATATATATATATATATATACTGTATATATATATACACTGTACATGTATATATCTTTTTCAACCACATACCTTTTCACTTTAATTCCATGTCGTCACGATCGAGACTGACAATGAGCTCAACGGAGACATATGCGGAAACTGATACGTAGTGAAGCCAAGGACTCGAACTCGGCTCAGACGTACCAAGTGAACAGTGACTAACTACTGCGCCATCTCTCTTGTACATATATATATATATATATATATATATATATATATATATACATATATATATATACATATATATATATATACATATATATATATATATACATATGTACATATATATATATAATATATATGTATATATATATAATATATATAATATATATATGTATATATATATAATATATATATATATATATATATATATATATATATATATATATATATAAACTTCGAATAAAGGAGATTCATATATTTTAACTATCAACTGTAGCCCTCTTCAGGAAAGTACCTGAAGAGGGCTACAGTTGATAGCCAAAATATAGGAATCTTCTTTATTCGAAGTTTATTTTCTCCAACTGTGGGTTTTCCTGTGTGTCACTTACAAATGTGCTACTATATTCTGTTTAGAAATATATATATATATATATATATATATATATATATATATATATATATATATATGTACATATATACATACATACACTTCACTGAGGTTAGATGACGGAATTTAATACTTTTATGGTTATATAATTCAAGTAACGAGTCAAAGGTCAAACGTGGATTGTAGTACATAAAGCCAAAATAAGAATAAGCATAGCAGTTGAATCAATCACTGGAATTTTTTATAATAAATGGGAGTTATGATAGAGGCGAGATGCTAATTTATAGAGAGGAAAACAGAATTAGGATAATAAACACATTCCATTCTAAAAGCATATTAATCCAAGGGCACATCAAGAGTTAAAATCCTGATGACGGTAAGAGTAATTATGTCATAGTTGACTGGTAAGAAAATTGAAGCGGAGTTTGTTCCGGGAATCCAAAATTCTCGTCAGTATAGGAATTGCTATCAATTACTGTGAGATGGGGAAGGTAAAGCAAGAAGTTTGTTAGTGTATGGGAACAGTTTGTTCAAGCAAACAGGGAAAAGGTAAGTGCAGGGGTGATATACGGTCCACGTACATTACTCTTGGTGGATACTAAGTTGTTTTAATGAATATTTAGCTTTTGTAATTATGACATTAATTGGGCGACTTTAGAGCATGGCAGTGTAGGTATACGCTTAATAGATTTTCTCAGTGACAGTTACCGGTATATGATAATATGATGTAGGAAATATACTCGACATTACACTAGCCGCAAAATAATTGTAACTGATGAAGAAATTGAAGAAACCAGTGCATCTTACGACCACAATCTAATCATATTCAAGCAACAAAATATTTTCAGACTAGTTGCCTATCTGTAATACCTGAGTTCAGACAATTTAATTCACTGGCTTACAATAAGAGCTTCAACTCATAGACTAAAATAGGTATAAATTTAGTGGAAGAAAGGTTAGAAGTATTTTAAAAACACTGAAAATATTCATAGTTACATTATTTTTAAGGGAAGCCGAACTCTAAATCAGTCTCATCCAAAATGGCTGTATAAAGAACCAGAGGAAAAGTATTGCGAAAAAGAGAGGAGCTTATAATAGAAAATTAAATGTTTTGAATCCCTTAATGATGATGAAATTTATATAATGACTCGGAAGGATTTGAAAATGATAAGTTTAAAGAAGATCCCAAGTAATTCTTCAATTATATTAGAGATGAAAAGGCTATCGGGTATCGTATTGGGCCTTTTGTGTCTGCCAACGATCAACTTAAACATTCTAATAAAGGCATGTGCAATATCAGAACACCTCAAAACAAAGTATCATTCAAATCGCGTGTTACGTTTAGTAGAATTTTATTATTTATTCAGTTTTGTAAATATGACTAGAAAGTTCTGTAAACATGACCAAGGAAAACACTGGATGAATTATAGAAAAACTCAAAATCAGTAAGACACTTGGGCGATAAGTAGACACCACAAAGCTACAGGACAGTGAGGCTTATCTCATATATAGGAAGAATTTTTGGAACAATTATAAGAACGTCACGTAAAAAGTAACTGTCCAATAAATCAGTCTTCAACAATAAACACTTGCACGACTTACCTTCTAGAATTTTACAAAATATTTCTTTCAAACTACTACAAAAGGGAATATTATAGATTTGATAATACATCTGAACTCTGAACAAGATTACCGACCGACCCAAAGTCGCTTCAGATGAAATAAGAAGTAACTTGCTAAACTAGATGAGAAACTGGTCGAACAATCGGAAACAGCGAAATATTCTGAATGGTAATCTTCTTTCTAGAAAGTGGAATTCCCAAGAGTTCTATTCTAGAGCAACATCTGTCCGTGGTACATATCAATGAGTTTGTCATTGTACTTAGATCTACTGTCTCCAAAATCGCTGATGACACTTATCTGTGCAGAATTGCAAATGATCACTCGAATCAACTGAGCATTCAAGGAGATTCAGACAAACTAGAGCAATGGTCTCAAAAGTGTCAAATGAAATTTGATCCAGTTGCAAAGATATGCATAAAGTTAAAAATTATATTAAGTATCACTACAAGTTATTTGGAAAAACAAAAACAATATGGAGAATAGAAATAATATTTGTGTAATCATCAGTAGGATGTAATGTCAAAGGACAAAATATCACGATGGGATGTAATAATACTGGACAAAATATCACGATGGAATACAATGATAGTGGATGACAAAATATCACGATGGTATGTAATGATTGTAGAGGACAGAATATCACCATAGGATACAATGTCAGTTGAGGAGAGAATATCATTTTAGGAAGGGATACCGAGCAATGTCAGGGAACGACGGGTGGCCGGTGTAGAACGCTGTGACGTAGGGGGGGGGGGGAGGTATACATAAGAGATCAAATGACCGAGAGGTACCAGATGTCCGTGATGGGGCAAATGTCTGAGGCATTGAATGTCAATGAAGAACCTAATGTCAATATAGAGCAAGGTGTCAATAAAGAACAAAATTATAATGTAAGGCATGATGCTGAAATACAAAATGTGTCAACAAATAATCACGAGTTTCTTAATACCATGTACTTTAATGCTCTTAGTATTAGGAATAAATTCCAAGAAATACAGGCGTACATCAAAAGCAAATATCTCGATATGATAGGAATAACCGAGACATGGTTAAATAATAAAGAGTTTGAAGCTGAATTTAATATTGCGAGATTTAAACACTTTCATCTGGATAGAAACCACAAGAAAGGTGGGAGTGTTCTGTTGTACGTTAAAAACAATGTTCATGCTTGTGTTTTAGAGAAGGTGAAACAGTATGCATATGTTATTTTGTTGGTAGAATTAATCCAAACAAATGGACAAAAAATGAATGTAGGTGTAATATATAGGCCAAAAACATTATCATTAGCAGACGACAAACTGTTGTTTCAAGAACTGTCTAGTTTCTGTAACCGGGACTTATTGATAATGGGTGATTTCAATTTTACTGACATCGATTGGATGACCCTTGAATATGGCCATATAGGTAGTCGCTTAGTAGATTTTCGTGATGGCAAATTACTTAGTTTAGCATGTAAAAGAGCCCACAAGGCATGGAAACTTACTCGATCTGTTGATCACTAGCCGTGAAAGCATGATAACCGATGTAGAAGTTGGTGAAACTATTGCAAATAGCAATCGCAACTTAGATTTAATTTGCTAAAACAAATTAGAATAGATACTTTTGTATCTAAAATACCCGATTTTAGTAAAGCTCAGGAGTTTCAGCTTACAGATTGGGAGGCAAAATTAAACGAAAGACCTGTAGATCAGATGTGGGAAATATTTAAAAACACGCTTACTAAGATGATTCATACATCCCGTTTAAGGACAAACGCCCCCCAAATCAGGCTCGCCCAAGATGGCTCGACAAAGAAACTGAAAAAAAGTATTGCTAAAAAGGGACAGGCTTATAAGAAATACAAGTGCTCTGGTGCACCTAATGACTATCGAAGTTTTGTAATAATATAGAGAGATTAAAAAAAAAAAGACAATAATAAAACGAAAACGACAATACGAAATGAAAATCGATAATAAATCAAAAGAGAATCCCAAAGAATTCTATAGTTACATTAGAGATAAAAAGGTTGTTTGGAATCACAAAGAAACTGAAAAATGTATTGCTAAAAAGAGACAGGCTTATAAGAAATACAAGTGCTCGGGTTCACTTAATGACTATCAAAGTTATGTAATAATACAGAGATTAAAAAAAATATATAATAAAAAAACAAAAAGACAATATGAAATGAATTTCGGTGACAATCCAAACATAATCCCAAATAATTATATAGTTACATTAGAGATAAAAAGGTTATTAGGAATCACATTGACCTCCTATTTTCTGCTGATGGTCAACTTGAATATTCAAATGAAGGAATGTGTGATATTTCAAACAATTATTTTATTTCAGTATTTGTAAATGAAACACCTCAAAGTGAACTCCAAACTGAAACCTGTGAAAAAACTAGGGTGAACTTACTACGGTAAATATAACAAAAGGAAAAATTAAAAGGTGTATAGAGAAACTCAAAGTTAATAAAACACTAGGGCCTGACGGTTGGCATCCAAGAATCTTAAAGGAAATGAAAAATGAGATTGTTGTTTCATTATAAATTATTTTCAAGAAATCCATCATATCCGGAGATGTCCCAAGAGAATGGAAGCTAGCTAACGTTACTCCCATATTAAAAAAAGGTGACAAAAGGAAACCAGATAACTACAGACCTATAAGCTTGACTTCAATCGTAGGAAAAATTATGGAAACTACTGTTTGATAAATGATAGTCAGCATGCATTCAAACGGAAACGTTCTTGCGTGACTAACTCGAATTCTACAACACACTCATCTCGAATTATGGTAAAAGAAACAATATAGATTTTACATATCTAGACTTTGCAAATGTTTTCGATACCGTCCCCCCCACGAAAGACTACTTACTAAATTATCTACACACGGAGTAAGTAGTAGCCTATTAAGTTGGACTAGAAATTGGTTGAATGATCGAAAACAGAGAGTTGTTTTAAATGGCAAAACTTCTAGATGGAAAAATGTTACGAGTGGAGTTCCTTAGGGTTCCGTTCTTGGGCCACTTCTATTCATAGTATATATAAATTATATAGACCACGGACTAAATCTATTATCTCCAAATTTGCTGATGATACAAAACTGTGCGGAATAGCGAATGATCACTTAAATCAATTAGATATTCAAGAAGATTTAGATAAATTACAGCAATGGTCTGAAAAGTGGCTGATGAAAGTTAACACAAGTAATTGCAAGGTTATGCACATAGGTAAAAATAATAGTAAGTACGATTACAAATTCGTTAACAAAAGTGGATAGTGAAAAGGATTTCGGCGTAATTATCAGTAACGATCTCAAAACATCAAAGGAGTGTATTTCAGCCTCTGAGAAAGGAAATAATAATATAGGACTGATTGCGCGATCTTTTGACTTCAAAAGTCCATCACTCATTAACAAGCTATATAAATCGTTAGGTCGTCCACATTTGGAATGTGCTGTTTCCATATGGTCACCTAATCTCAATAAAGATATTGACAGATTGGAAAAAGTACAACAGTGAGTCACAAAACTGATTCCAAATATAAAGAATAAATCATACGAAAATCGACAAAAACACATGAATCTGTTTTCCCTAAAAAAAAAGTAGACTCCGAGGTGACTTGATACAGGTCTTTAAGATTTTAAAGGTAATTGACAACATCAAGTGACAATTTTTTCACACTGAATGAAAACTGGACAAGAAATAATGGTCTCAAAATGTCAGGAAATACAGTAGATTTAATTTGGAAATGGGTAGAAACAACTTCGCCAACCGTGTAGTTAATTAATGGAATAAACTTCCTGCAGAGGCAGTGCAATGTAGTACAGTTCGAAGCTTTGAGATTCGTTTAGATAGACATCTAAGGAAGATGTAATGACTACCATTTACTTTATATTATTTGTTTGTTATTATTTGTCTATTTATTATTATTTGCTTGCTTTTAATTTATCATTAAATATCTGTCAATTTATTATTGTTTACTATTTACCTGTTTGTTTATTAACTATACCTATGCATTTATTTATTTCATCTATTATTGTTCATATTATTATAATTTTTTTATCATTATATTTTTTCCACATCCGACCCAATTATGGACCAAAAGGTCTCCTGTCGGCATGCTTCACCTTTGTAACTCCTTTGTAATACTTTGTAAATTAACCTAACCTGAAAAATGTAAGCATTGTACTTCTGCCTTTAAGAGAGGTGAAAGTATGAAATATGCACAGCACAAACCAGCCCTGGAGAGGCAGCAAATAATTTCTTTTACAAGTAGAAGTGAAGAGCCTATGATATAATTGTTGTCTCAAATTTCGCATCCCCAGGGCGACTGACAAGGGTCCCTCAGTCCTCTAGTAGATCTTTATGCTATATTAATGTGATTGTTTCTGTATCAACGACGTACCGTATTCAGTGGAGGGAATCTGTTACTGGTTATCAGCTCTCTTTATGTCGAAAGATGGAGGAAATATCTCGAAGTCGAAGTTGATAAAGGTTTTGGGCTCGGCCCAGGGGTCGATTGTCAGGAGCTTCTTGGGACTCCATCTCCAGAAGAAGGTGAAGTTGTTGAGGGGTTTTGTAAATGGGCGGCAGGGGAACGATTCTTTCTGACGTCCGTCTCGAAAGACCATCCCTTGCAGGTACCCATCATTGTTCCCTGGAGACGTTATCAAATGCAAAGATAGAGTGCCAAAGAAGAGTAGAAAGATTTTACCAAAAACTTTAATGCTCAAATACCTCAGTTTAATAAATTAATTCGTCTGTAGATGTTGGCTGTGTAACAAAATTTATAAATGTATGGGATACCACATTTCAATCAATAAATTCGTCAGTAGACGTTGGCTGTGTACCAAAATTTATAAATGTATGGGCGAGTATCTAAAAGAGAGTAGAAATATTTTACCAAGAGCTTTAATCCTCAATACCACCGTTTGATAAATAAATTCGTATGTATACGTTGGCTGTGGATAAAAAAAAATGAATGTATGGGCTGAGTATTAAAAAAGAGTAGAGGGATTTTACCAAGAACTTTAATGGTCATATACCACAGTTTAATGAATAGATTTGTCTGTTGACGTTGGCTGTGTACCAACATTTATAAATGTATAGGCTGAGGAAAAACAACTGGGGGAGATGGCATACGTTAAGTCTTCTGAAACGCAGGGGGTTCAGTGTTCAATTGCATACTCCGTATAGAAGTGAGGAAAGCTTTCTTGGAGCTATACTATATTGATTTTACTTCAGAAGAGATGAAATCAGAGAACCATTAGTAATTATCGTCCAGTTAATTTATCAAATTTATACAGTGTTTTCTAAGATTCAAGGAGCTATATCAGGTAAAGTTTCAGACGAAAACAATCAAAAGAAGAGGTAAGATTCAGAAGTGTAGCCCGCGATATATCTGCAGACAATGAATCAACCAACTGAGATAACCACAGAATACAATAAACCTTTGAGTTTTACTTATGTAGATTACGAAACACTGCCTAGAACAAATGGCAGTACTAAACTCCTGTACCCAGTCTGGCTGCAAATGAACATGTTGTAAGGCTTGTGCAGAATATTTACACTAAAGGTGCGGCTGTGATTCGACTGCATAAATATACACAAAGAAATTATGGGTGAGAAAGAAATACAACAGGGCGATGCAGTTTCGCCCGAAATATGTAGAGTTTGCTTCAAAGAGCTGATTGAGGAAGTGAAAGGCTTGAACATTAATGGATGGTATATAGATTACATAATGTTTACGGATGACAGGATATTCTTGAAGATTCTCAAGCCTATCCACCGCGTCAAGGTGTCAACTATCGGGTAGGTGTCAACTCTCGGATAGTTAAATTTAGGGAATATCATAAGGGAATCGGCAGAGAAAGTAGGAGGTACAAAAAAGTATCAAAGAAAACAAATACTCTAAAGCTACAAATGACATAATTAAAAGAAGAAGGATCATGCAGATTGAAAGGAGGAGAGAAGAAATAGAAAGAGTAGAACTAAACAAGCTTATCAACAAAAGGCAAAGATCAGAGAAAAGAAAGAGAAACATGGATGAAATAAAGGAAAATATTCGGAAAGGTAAAAGTATTAAAGGGTCCGAGCGCAGAAATGGAGAAATTATTAACTGCAGAGACACAATGGTAAAAAGAGTAGAATTTTATCAAGAGCTTTACTCGTCAAAGACCGTAATTGAGTCAGTAAATTCATCTGTAGACGTTAGTAGTGTACCAGAGATTACAAAGGAAGAAGTAGAATTTGCTCTAAAAATATGAAACGAGGAAAAGCACCTGGGGAAGATGGTATATCGTTAGATCCGTTGAAAGACGCAGGGAAAGAAGTTCAAATTAGGTTAGCTCAGTTGTACACCCAGTGCTTACGCCAAGAAAACGTTCCTGAATCGTGGAGCATGCCGACATGAGACCTCCTGGTCCATATCTAGGTCGGATGCGGAAAAAATCATAATAAAGATAAATAAATAAATAAGTAACTATAATAATGTAAGAAAATTATGAATAAAATACAGGTAAATAGCAAACAACAGATAGATTGACATACAGCCAGTGATAAATGAGAACCAAGCAAATAATAATAAACAGACAAATGATAACAAAACAAATGAACAAATAATATAAAATAAATGATAGTCATTACAGCATCTTGCTTAGGTGTTTATCTAAACAGCATCTTGCTTAGGTGTTTATCTAAACAGCATCTTGCTTAGGTGTTCATCTAAATGATTCTTAAAGCTTCAAACTGAACTACATTGCACCGTCTCTGCAGGAAGTTTATTCCATTCATTAACTACACGGTTGGCGAAGTTGTTTCTACCTACTTCCAAATCAAACCTATTCCAAGACAGTTTGAGACCATTGTTTCTTGTCTGATTATCATTCAGTGTGAAAATTTTGTCATTTTTTATGTCAATGCTCTTTAGAATCTTAAAGACCTGTATCAAGTCACCTCGGAGTCTACACTTTTTGAAGGAAAACAGATTCATATGTTCTAATCGATTTTCGTATGATTTATTTTTGATATTTGGAATCAGTTTTGTGGCTTACCGTTGTACTTTTTCCAATCTGTCAATGTCTTTAATGAGATTGGGTGACCATACGGAAGCAGCATATTCCAAATGTGGACGAACTACGATTTATATAACTTGTTAATGAGTGATGGACTGTGGAAGTCAAAAGATCGCGCAATCAGTCCTAGAATTGTTTTGCTTTTTCAGAAGCTGAAATACACTGCTTAGATGATTTGAGATCGTTACTGACAATTACGCCGAGATTCTTTTCACTATCCACTTTTGTCAACGAATTTCCAAATAATTTGTAATCGTACTTACTGTTATTTTTACCTATGTGCATAACCTTGCAATTACTTGTGTTAAATTTCATTAGCCACTTTTCAGACCATTGCTGTATTCTATCTAAATCTTCTTGAATGTCTAATTGATTTAAGTGATCATTCGCCATTCCGCACAGTTTTGTATCATCAGCAAATTTGGAAACAGTAGATTTTAGTCCGTGGTCTATATCATATACACTATGAATAGAAGTGGCCCAAGAACGGAACCCTGAGGAACTCCACTCGCAACATTTTTCCATCCAGAAGTTTTTCCATTTAAAACAACTTTGTTTTCGATCATTCAACCAATTAGTAGTCCAACTTAATAGGCCACTTATTCCTTGTGAAGCTAGTAAGTAATCTTTCGTGTGGGACGGTATCAAAAGCTTTTGCAAAGACTAGATATATTAAATCTAGATATATTAAGTCTAGATATATTAAATCTATATTGTTTACAATCAGTGCATTCTACTAGCATTAATCTACCGGTGTGAGATTTGGAAACTAACGAAGGCGATGGAAACAAAACTAAAGACTTCACAGAGGAGAATGGAGAGATCAATTATGGGAATAACGCCGAGAGATCGAAAGAGAGCAAGTTGGGTGAGAGAGCAGAATAGAGTGAAATATATTGTGGAGCTAGTAAAAGAGAGGAAGTGGAATTGGGCAGGTTAGTGCAAACGACTGATGGAGCAAGTGTGTTACTGAGTGGACGCAGCGAGATAGGAAGCGTGGAAGAAGGAGACCAGACAGAAGGTGGAGAGAGGAGATTGAGAAGTTTGCAGGAGTGACGTGGCAGAGGTTGGCCCGGTCGTGTGAATCATGGAATGCTATGAAGGGGGCCTTTGTTCAGCAGTAGAGTCGAGATGGCTGATTTGATATATATATAAATATATATATATATATATATATGTATGTATGTATATATATTCAGTGATTTGAGAAACAGAAGTCTGAAAAGTAGGTTTGAAGGTGAATAAATAAACAAAAGTTGTACACATATAATGTTTAAATCTCTATGTTGAGATTAAAGAGATCATAATCGATTATGAAAATTGAGGAGTGGAAGAGTAATTTATGCCAAATGTTAAAAGTAACTAAAGAATATAGAAATTAAATAAAATACGTATCATAATTGGAAGGGAAATGATCGATATAGAAACATGAAAGGACCATGCAAAGGTTTTAATTATACATATAATCCCAAGTACCGTCTACTTACAGGGAAAGAGAGATGGGAAGTTGGGTAAGAAAATAGACTTGGATGAAATATAATGTAGAGTCGATGAAAGAACGGGAGTGGAATTGGGTAGGGAAGATTAAAGAAAAGAAACTGGCAGATAAAACTAGAGTTGGTTGGACGCCGCGAGATGGCAGTAGCGGAGGAGGAGGACTAGACAGAAGGCAAAGAAATAGAAAAGTTTGTTGAGACATGGCAAAGGTTGGTGCCGTCGAACGTTTCATGTATGATGTAGGGAGAGAACTTTGTTTAGCAGTGGACTCCGAATGGCTGATGACAACTGGAAAAACTCGTGCAGGAAAGTGGTGGTGCAGCGCCCGCACCGCGGCGCGGAGGGAAACTGAACCACAAGTATCTCCGGTGGGAATGTGACGTCACCAAGTCTTAGAGGACGAACACGACACGACCCACAGTCGCCGGTGCAAGGTGCAAAACCCCTTCAGCCCGGAAGTATTCTCTACATACTTAATTCTGACTAAAACCAGACAATATTGATGAGCTGGGGGAAGCCGACTTGGGAAAATAGAAAACAAAAATATATATAGAACTCCAACCGATCAAGAATTCGTTTTCTTCGGCGTTTGCCCTCTAATCTCCTGAATAAAATCAGCAAGAACAAAATCGGGATGGAGCATCATCAGGGTTATATAAACCTCATCTAGCTGGGTTACTCGATCTCTGCCTAGGTAACTCGCCCACATCTGCTGCTCCCAACGGTCATGGCGCCACAGTGGGCCTCAATCACACAAGTGTTGTGCACGAGGTGTTGCAAGTGCATGCAGTGGAAGGCAAGAGGCTTGTCGTCCATCATCAATTTAACGGTGCAAATACGTCTTCAACGCAAAGCATGTTGTATATCTGTATACACTCGCATTCTTTCAATAAAGTTTCTCTGTAAATCAGAATGCAAGAGAGGAAACATAACGTGAATTTTGTTTTCCAGTGTATAGGAGCTGTATATTGTAGGTAGCTGTTGCACAGATTACCATTCACCTGGCTGTGACGCAGTTCAGCTGGGTTTGCGTGTCCTGCAGATGTCATTGAATCTTCCTATACCCAAACCAGAACTTTAGTGTATACATATAGATAACCACGTTTTATTACTCGCTTGGGGCGTTAACACCGGAAACTGTAATGTCACAGTTTAATTGTTCAAGAAGCTTCAACACTAACCTTAACTTTCTAAACTCACCCTCCTTTTCGGCGCATGCGCGATGGGCTACAAGGAGCGCGGGGCGGCGCATGGACGGGA